>NC_052509.1:54373759-54504903 GCF_014356525.2 Nilaparvata lugens
AAAAGGCGGCAGTTTTTGCTGTTCCAAATTCTGAACTAGGTAACATACTCGACTGTAAAGAAAACATATGATTTTATTACATTATAGTATGCTGTAATGGGAATCATATGTTTATTTGTTCTACAATCAGCTGTTTACCGGCTTGATTTCATGGATGTAAAACAGCTGGAATTGAATGACTATGACAAAAAATAGAAAACATTACCTGCTTGTGCTGAAGTTACTACAAGCATTCTATAAACATAACCTAGTTTACAAGTTCCAAATCAGGAATTTTGTGGAAGTTGACAAAACTTCCACCTGGAGCGCTAAAGGTGTTTTTTTGAAGCAGTTTTGCTGTTGCTATTTCGGAACTAGGAAACATACTCAACTGTAAAGAAAACATACGATTTTATTACAGTATAGTATCATAGATGAAGGATAAGTAATACTATATTATTCTTGTCTCTGATAGTATGCTGTAATGAGAATCATATGTTTATTTGTTCTACAATCAGCTGTTTACCGGCTTTATTTCATGCATGTAAAATAGGTGATATTGAATGACTATGCCAAAAAGATTATTTGATCTAGATACATTTAGTTGATATACTTTTTTGTGAGTCACATACCACAGTTTTTACTGAATTTTTCGAAAATTCTATCCACTGATTCTGAAATGCTCGATTTAATTAAAGATGGATTCTTTTAATAAGCCAGTCATTAAATGAACAACTGACAATTGAGGACTTATTCAGAGATTTGAATTTGTTGTTTGGTTTGTATCGATTTGTATTGTTCAATCGATGATTATATTGGTTGTATGGATGTCTTATATTGGTACTTATTGTAGAGGAAATCGAAACAAATTGATATTCCAATACTACATTAAAAAACAAAAATCAAGAATCCTTTCCAATATTAATTAAGCAAGAATTATCTGACTTCATTCTTCTTCATTTATGAGTTCAACATTATTTAAGAAGTGTTTGTTTTTTAATTAATTAAGTTTGTTTTTCGGTGATTCTCCAAAATTATATTTCAATATGTGAAAATTTCCTATTTTAGTTATAATAATGTGAAATATTTCTTCTATGTTTAGTTTTGATCACAAATTTGAACAAACTATATTTGAAAATCAATTTGATGATTTCAAACTATTATCCTTGATATAATGACAAGCGATTGAAGCTGACATGCTATTGAAATTATTAGATAGTTTCTCTTCTATTCCACTAACAATGACGAACTGTCATTTAATAATTCTATTTGAGTTATTTTGACGTCACTATAGTCTAACGTTTTATAGTTTCCTCAATTTATGGAAGGTTGATGCTCCAAAATTTTACACTGTTGATCGAATCGAGGTTTTAGGGAAATTTGAAATACTGTGCAGTCTCCTATTATGTTGATGATACTATAGTGAGGTCCACGTTTTATGGCAGTGTTTGATTAGTTATGGTACTGCTATCCTTGTCTATCATTCAAAAATGGGATAGCGCTATCTCTTTCTCGCTGTTGCCAGTTCATCTTGCAATTGATAATTTATGAACAAATATCTTATCTTTATTATGAAAATTCATAATAAAACTATTGAAAAAAATAATTTCTTGCTTAATAAAGTATAATATTGATTATTTCAAACGAGAATGAACAGTTGATATCACGTCAATAAACCTGTATCAGCTACCGTCTATAGATGGCATTGACAAGACAGAGGATCGGCAACGTTGTTCTCCTATCTTCATCCACTGACATTATAACGTGAACCTCACTATAGAATATAGGAAGATTGTTGAAATCGTTGGAGAGGAGGAAGAAATTTGAAATTTTGAAGTTCTCTATTATGTTGATGTTGATGATACTAGAAAGTAGAAAGATTGACGGGCATTGTTTGCGAGTGGAGGAGGTAGATCTGGCCGGGGGGGGGGTGAAGGAATTGTGTTGGAGGGGAGGGTAAAAGTGTGCAGTGAATGATTGAGCTGATGGTAAAATCAAGACAATGCCTTGTCTGCAAAATTTTAAGAAGATAAGACATTGATCACTCAAACTGTCATCTGGAATGAGAGAGAGGCATTAGTAAGAAGTTTGAGAAAATCGATCACTTGGTACAGTCTGAGCCAACTGTCTTATATATATTATATTATATATATATATTATATATATATATAATATACTCATATATTAAAATATACACCACATAGGTGTGTACAGACTTGGGCTGGCCACTAACGGTAGGACATGCATGATACACATGACGTCATACATTGTTGCGTCATCACAGCGAGAGGCTTCCAGCAACTTTTTTTGAGGTTAGGTTTTTGTATCTTCGATTTTTTGTTGTTCAGTTTTTCTTCCCTCCTCTTTTTCAGGTCGAGTAATTTATCATTTTGAAGATGTTTGATAAGATATTTTGAGAAGATTTATCATTAGGTATTATTATAATTTGTAATTTTCCAGTTGTTTAATTATTCTTATTGGTTGTTTATTCTTTGTTAGAGGTCTCTCTCTGATGACAAAACATGCATGATTAACATGTGTGTAAGCATGATAAACAAGAATATATATGCTTGTCCTACCGTTAGTGGCCAGCCTTATACACCACGAACACGCGGATTTCACTTCTCATCAGATGAAGCTACTCTTATTATATCTGTAGTTATACAGAGAAATACAGGGAAATATAGATTATATAATAAGCATAGCAACAACTTATGGAAATTGAAATGCGCGGGTTCGTGGCGCATAAGTCTGTACGCTCCTACAGATTACTCATTTGAAAATTTGAGAAATGTATTAATTTTAAAAGAACTTCTTCGCATCAGGTATTGGAGAATGAAGGCAAGAGATCGCGATGGATGGAGGCACAGTATTGAGGAGGCCAGGGCTCGATTTGGGCTGTAGCGCCATCGAAGAAGAAGAATTTATTTTAAAAGGCTCCTCTATGATTATTTCAAGCCCAGGTGATGACAAGGAAATGAATGATAATACTGTACGAATGTAATGTTCAAGAGGAGTTCAAGAGCTTTTTGGTGGTTGAAGTATTTTATACCACGGAATAGTTTGTGTGTAGAGAGGGTTCCTTTGTGTGATTTTAATCTTTCTTTTTACTTTTTTTTGTTACCGTATTTATTTTAAATTTTGACAATTCCAATACTGTAATAAGAGTCTCTGGAAAGATTTTAAAAACATACAAACAAAGAAACCTTTGTCTTTTTTCTTTATGGCTACTTTTGAATATAAATAAACTAGTAGTTCTATGAACAGTGGACCTCGCGCAGTTAAAAACTACAGCCTCCATCAGAGTGAACTATGTCCTGTCCTGACGTGTCGGTGAGAAATCGGTGTGTGAACAACTAATAGCTGTTTCAAATGTTGTATCGACAATAACTATTATCATTTGAATGCTAATAATTTGTTATAAACAACTATGCTACTATAATAGTATCATAAAAAGCTTTCTGAGTTCAAAGCAGAGAAAAGTCGGGAGAAAATACTATGCTACATAAAGTTATCAATTATTGCATGCCTCACTACAGCTGTTTTTTCACTAAGTTACATTGAGATATTGAATTGCATGCGCCATTGCAGGCAATCTATAAACCAGTCGACAGCTGATTTATGATGAATAATATTCTATAGTCTGATTTTTACTCTAATATTGGCGTATAAAGGAGGCTCATTTTTCCTTTTGTATTATCCTTGAAATGCAAAATTTCCAAAAACCTTGTATATACGTCAACGCGCAATTTAAAAGGGAACATACAAATACCTGTCAAATTCCATGAGAATCTATTACCACATTTGCCGTAAATGCGGAACATATTAACATTTCAACATACTGTATGAACATAAAGAGAAATGCAAAAACCGTTGACTTGAATCTTAGACCTCACTTCGATCGGTCAAAAATATAAATTCAAGTAACCTTTTTAAAATTATTTAGTCACATGTTTTGGCTATATTATCAAATCACTTGATAATGGAAATATATAGCCGAAACATGTCGTGGCTAAATAATTATTTTAAAAAAGGTACTCAGATTTAAATTTCTTATTTATAAAGAAACCTTTATATGTCTTATAATAGACTTTCGCGGGAAAGGATATAGCTCATACTAGCTTTCTTTCATTCATAGCCTACTAGCCTTCATTAGGATTTCCTTTCGTTTAATTAGAGTGACGTATTCTCGCGTAAACATTTCGTTGAAAGCTATTTGAAGCCACAGCTAGTACGTCACTCCCTTGCATTCATCAGCAAATGAGGAAATGCGCCCAGTTAAATTTAGAAATGAACATAATCATTCTACTGACAATTGTCGCATCAATAGGTTCCCAACTATATTGAGGTCCACGTTATAATGGCAGTATTTGATTAACATCGATGCTGCTATCCTTGTCTATCATTCAACAAAGCAGATAGCGCTATCCTTCTCTAACTCAGCAACGTTGCCAGATTGTGGTTCAAAACTTTATAAATATAATTCATTAACAAAATATTCAATCTCAACTACGAAAATTCATTATTTGATCATTGAAAAATATATTTACTTGATATGATTGATCATTTTAGACAAGAATGAACGGTCAATATTACATCAGTTATCAGAAATCCTTTATAGGTGGCAGTGCCAAGGCAGAGAATCGGCAACGCCGCTCTTCTATCTTCCTCAACTGTCATAATAATGTGAACCTCACTATAGTCGCTTAGTCATTCTATTATCCAACCATGGGCGTCAATTTGAATTTGAATGTCTATGTCAATATGCCTTTCAAAGAATTTGTAATCAAATGTCAACTACAGAGCTGATTAAGGTTACATCCTTCCTTATGTCATTGAAATTATCTACAATGTGAATAATTATTCCATAATACACTTATTCAAGGCATATTATTCAATTAAAATCGAGTTGACAATCACTGTCATTTAAATCAAATCAAATTTTATTATCTTTAGATGATTACGATGAACTGTTTTTTGTATCATAGAGAGAAGATATATTATAGTAAGGTCTATAAATATTTTAATACAAATATTTCCATATAGGAAAGAGGAGTTTCTAATTTGAGAGTATTTTGTGCTGTTTGTAAGCTTTTGTTTTGAATTTTTATTTCTTTGAATGTTAATACTTTGTATTTATCATGTTTATTATATGACGATGCTATGCATTTTGTACAAATGTTTTCCGCAATAAAGAAATCTTGAATCTTGAATCTTGGTCCACGTTATAATGGTAGAGGAGACAGGTAGTTGAACAGTGTTACCGATTCTCTGCCTTGCCACTGCTTCTATAGATTTTGCATAGCTGATGCCAGTTTATCTGATAAAATATCAACTGTTCATTCTTGTTTAACGTTTTATTTTATCCTTCAAGAAAATATATTTTTCATCGAATAATGAATTCCCATAATTCAGGTTTAATATTCTGTTAATATTATATTTCTACATTGTTAAAAATCGATCTGGCAACGCTGCAGGTCGGATGAAAGATCGCTGATAAAGATCGCTGCAGATCGATAAGGATAGCGCGATCTGCCTTGTTGAATCATCAATACTAATCTCACAAACAAGCATACTTTATTCTTTATTGATTCATACAATAATTACATCATCAAAATGATAAAGAGAGAGAAAATAAGGTCACCTTGTGCCATCCCTCTCCCAAATTTAGATAAGGTTACACTTCATCGGGGTATTTGAGTGATCAAAGTATTTTTCAATACATGGAATGACATTCATTAATTTTATTCATTTAATGTATAAAACACTATAATCATAACACAATTATGACATTGAATGAAAAGAAATCTGGTGTGGCGCACTCACACAACTTTTCTTGCCGTTATGAAAATTGATCACCTGACGCTAGTATTCCCGCGCATCTCAAGTCTTCTATTCAAAGATTTGAGCCAGCTGGTGACAGGGCAATAACGCTGGAGACACACATGAGGTCTGCTATCTCTTCATAGTGAATGATTTAATAGAATCAACAATAATTTGCAATTGAATAATCACATTTTCCCGAATTTAAAGCTTATTTTAAATTTTAGGTCAAAATGTTACTAAACATTAATTGTAGAGATTTTCATGCTCAATCTACTCCACTTGATTTTTTTTGTTTCAATTGTATCTGAAGCCTGATAATTGAGAATCTATCTGCATTGATGGGGCGGAGCTCCTGAAATTTTTACAGATATGAGACTTGTGGCAGTTGATAGAGCTTATCAATGACTATTTTAGGTATGAATTTGATCAAAATCGTTGGAGCCGTTTCCGAGAAAATCACGAAAAACCCTGTTTTTTCAATATTTCAACATTTTCGTCATTTTAGCCGCCATCTTGAATTGCATTTGATCGAAATTGTTCGTGTCGGATCCTTATAGTGAAAGGACCTTAAGTTCCAAATTTCAAGTCATTCCGTTAATTGGGAGATGAGATATCGTGTACACAGACGCACATACACTCATACACACACACACACACACACACCACACACACCACACACACACACACACACACACACCACACACACACACACCACACACACCACACACACACACCACACACACACACACACCACACACACACACACATACAGACCAATACCCAAAAACCAGTTTTTTGGACTCAGGGGACCTTGAAACGTATAGAAATTTAGAAATTGGGGTACCTTAATTTTTTTCGGAAAGCAATACTTTCCTCACCTATGGTAATAGGGCAAGGAAAGTAACTAGGCTGAGCCTGTACTATTTCTCTCCAAAAACTTAATGGAATGTTAATGTTGTCCAAGTAACAACATGATTATTAACATTAACATTATTGTTATTGGTATTACATCACCTATATGATATTGTTCATTCAGAACCGTTAGTGTTTTGGCTATATCTGGATGTAAACCACTAAATTTTTCACTTTATCATATAAACTATATTTGGCTATACACGTGTAGAGACTGTAGAGGTAATAGCTACTGAAACCACATAATTCCGCGAGTGATTTTATCTAATTTCGTAGACGGAAATAATGCATGCTATATCTCAATGTTACTGATAACCTACTCTATCTACAAAGATGATATTTGTTTGTGGTGAATCGTTAGAAAAAATTGTTCAAAAAACTGCTTTCAAATAGTGAGCAGTGACTCAGAAATTTTTCCTCCATTCCTATCTATAAAATTAGAGGAAAAAATTGGCTTATATGCGTAGAGGATAGGAAATTCACGAATGATGCATCATCACGTCTCAACTGATTAACTTGAAATATATAAAAATTAACAAAATATATTATAATATTATATTATATATCATATTATATTTTATTATATATAATATTATTTATTATAATACCGTATTATAATATTAAAAAAATATTTTTTTTAACTTGAAATATTGCATAAGTTATAGATTCTTAATTCACCGAGTACGGTTATCAGCCTATTCAAAATTCATCAATATGTCAGTATTTTCCAGTTTTCAGTTTGTCAAATTTTTTATTAGACCCCTGCGGAGAACGGGTTATCTGCTAGTCTTAAATATAATGAAGTAAAGTATTGGTTTATACACGTACGGGAAAGGAAATTCACGAATGACGCATCATCACGTCTGAACTACTAGACTGATTAACTTGAAATTTTGCATAATGATTCTTAATATGAGGATCTTTATAGGTCTATTTTAAATTCTTCATAGGTCAAGTTTTCAGGTTGTCAAGTTTCTAATTAGACCATTACGGAGCACGGGTTACCTTCTAGTATTTTATTATAGGAATTGAATTCTTTCTTTGATTTATTAGAATATTCATAGGATCAAAACCATTTATCTCCTTTAGATTCAATTGGAATGGTTGGGTTAATTAATTCTTCTTCTAAACCAAAAATTGAGTATGATATTATTATGAAGTCGACGAATCTCTGTAAAGAATCCAGTACTAACAAAGTAAATCACTGCAGCCTTTTTAAAAAGATTTTCCTCGCGCAACATCAATTTCAAACAGTTTTCCATTTATGTTATGGAGTGGAAAACTCATCCTATCAAACTTAACAGAAAATTCCAAAGAACTGTGTGTTCAGCTCTTTGTAATCAAATGAACAGTTATCTCTTGAGCTTTTCGCCCCATAAATGAAAATTCCAACCCGTCCAAAGGCATTTTATTTAGCAATTCAACAAAGGAAATTCCTTCCAGCAGTTAGCTGTGTAGTGATTTTGTTTTCCCAGAACTCTTGAAAGCCTTTTACTGGTGCTTGAATATAGGGTGGGTGAAGCTGTAATCTAATCGTTCAATTAATAAGATTCAAATTCTCCGATTTATTCCTATTTTCATTCAATTTTTTTGTAGATCGAATTTCTGAGAACTGATTTATCTTATTCTAATATTGAATAAAAACTGCTCAACTCTGACAAAACCACTAATTTATTATAATAATAACTTGCGGTGTGAATTATCTTTTATAAAGTTTTTGACTGTAAATCTTCCTGACGTTATTCAACTGTATGGAAATTTTCTGTATTATTGTTGAATAAAATGAATATTCTATTCTATTCATCTATTCTATTCTATTTAATTATTAATTTATTAATTATAATTAATTAATTTATTATTATTAATTTAATTTATTTTTTAATTATTATTATTAATTTAATTTATTAATTTATTAATTGATTATAATAATTATTATTTATTAATTTATTTAATTAAACAACTAGCAGGTTATCACTGACACTCACCACTCTCCACTCACAGATTTGTGGAGAGTATTAACTGATAAATGTTTAAACGAATTTTATAAATTATTGTATTATGATTTTATGAATAAAAAGGTATTCGATTTGAACCTATACTCCTAAAGGGTCTGATTGAAAACTTGATAAACTGAAAACCTGTCGTACTGAAATTCAAATTCAAATTCTTTATTTTCTGCATAAATACACTAACATAAATACAATAAATCTTGAAGAATTTGAAGTTGACCCATAACCGTACTCCATAAATTGAGAATCTATAAACACAATTTCAAGTTAATCAGTCCAGTAGTTCAGACGTGATAATATGTCTCATTCGTAGATATCCAATCCCGTACGTGTTCATAAACATATTCTTTCCTTTATTATATTATAGACTAGCAGTTAACCCATGCTCCGCTATGGGCTACTTGAAAACTTGACTCACTGAAAACCTGTCCTACTGAAATCTTGAAGAATTCAAAGTAGACCTATAATCATGCTCGGTGAATTGAGAATCTATATACAAAATTTCAAGTTAATCAGTCCAGTAGTTCAGACTTGATTCATGGATTTCCTATCCTGTACGTGTTTAAACCAATTATTTTCTTTATTCTATTACAGATTTGTGATAACAATTTCAGTTGTTACACTATTATCTCTAGTAGATTGAAAGCTTAGAAATTCAGTATTGGAATATATACCGGGTGATATTATAACACCAAAACCAATTCTGTACCTTGTTTAATAAGATTTATTTGAATTTTCAAAGTTGTAAAGTCCTTTTAGAATCACTCTGTGTATGGTGGGGGTGAAGCCCTACGATTGGCCATCAGCTGTGGACCAATGAAGGTTAAGCTCTGCTATTATTGGCCGAGACTAGACCTGTAGACTCGTACAGATATTCCAAAAATATGGACATTAGAAACGTTTAACTGAAACAAAGTTATTTCCATTAACTATGGTTGTTTCCATTAAGTATGGTCAGGAGAAACAATTAACTTAAACAAGGTTGTTCTTATTCATTTTGGATATCTACTAAACCCATAACACCATCTTCGCAAGAATATAGAAATTATTTAAATATCAATAAAATTGTTGATTCACTTGATTGAAGTAATGAATTTTTTCATAACCTCTCTCATTAAATTTCTCCTAACATTTCAAAATATGTAAGTAGTACTGTAAATAGGATTTGTATAGATTATTCTAGATAAAATTCGAGTTCCACAGAAATATTTGAAATAAAAAATGAATTCTTAAAAATGTAAAATCGTACAAAGTGATAGTACAGGCTGGACTGAAATATCTTCTTGCTCATTTTTTTCTAAGAGAAACGTAGGCTATAATTTTCACTGTAAAGCCCACAACGACATGTCAAGGCTGTTCTACAGATAATTGCGGTGCCTTTCTTTCAGTTTCGGTGTGAAATCCAAAATATACTCTGTTTCACAAAAAATAATAATTGTGTCCTTGAGCTCGTTCTAATATGAAAATGAATTGATTATCACAAAAAACTAGCTGGATTAACCGTTACATGTCCCATGTAAAGGAAACATAGCATTCCTTCACAAGAGGAAAATTTGAAAGTCATATATAATCTGGAAATGCAATGAGCTTTTTGTTGTGCCTCTTTGATAATACATCCTCCATACTCTCCATACATCCTCCACAAATCATATCGCGATGGCTGTGGGAGAGCAACAAACTCGGCCCGAAACTGATGTTCTCCCAAATTTTATAAACAGTATCATTTCCAAAAGATGAGTTACTTTTCACAGTCCTGAATTTTATGACTATACGACATTGGACAAACTATGAATTTTGAATGCAGAATAATAAAACACTTCATGATGCTCGATTTTTTAGAAATTATTTTTCGATCGATTGATCCAAATAGATGTTGATTATCAAAGATCAGCTCCAAATCAAGACTTTATTTATCGTTTTATTGCTATTTACAGAGGTACTGTATCATATTCATTGGATTCTCATCTATTTCATCTAAAAACAATTTCGACAATCTAGATTACCTCCAAGATTTCATTGATCGTAGTATAGTTTCCTATACTAAGATACTGTCTCAAATTCATTTGGTTTGCATCTAACTACCAAGAATTTTGACAATCAAAATTACCTCTTAGATTTTATTGTATTGTTTTCTACAGAGATACTGTACCAGACTAAAATTACTGTTCTGTACTGTACCAGATGTATTTTCTTGAGGAATAGAATATAATTGATACTTTTTAACAAAAATGAACAGTTAATATTACACCAAATATACCGGTATCATCTATCCTCTATGAGGATTGGCAACGCTGTTTCCTATGTGTCTCCACTGACAATATAACGTGGACTTCACTATAGTTGTACTTGTTTCCATAAAGATACTGTATCAAATTCAACTGTATCAAATCAAAAGATACTGTATCAAATCAAATCAAAAGATACTGTATCAAATCAAATCAAAAGATACTGTATCAAATTCAACTGTATCAACTCAAAAGATACTGTATCAAATTCAACTGTATCAAATCAAAAGATACTGTATCAAATTCAACTGTATCAAATCAAAAGATACTGTATCAAATCAAATCAAAAGATACTGTATCAAATTCAACTGTAGCAAATCAAAAGATACTGTATCAAATTCAACTGTATCAACTCAAAAGATACTGTATCAAATCAAAAGATACTGTATCAAATTCAACTGTATCAAATCAAAAGATACTGTATCAATTGTATTTTATATTTTATCTAATTGTATTTGATACTGTATCAAATTCATTACAGTATTTGATTCTGATCTATCATCTAACAGATTCTGGCAACCTAGATGCCCTCAGTTCAAGATGTTATTAGTAGTATTTGTTCCCTACAAATTTGAAATTCTGACAAGCTAAATTACTTCCAATCCAAGATTTTATTGATAGTAGTATATTTTGTTCCCTCATCATCATCATCCACGGCTCTACAATCCAAAACGGATCTACTGATTTTGTTCCCTACAAATTTGAAATTCTGACAACCTAAATTACTTCCATCTCAAAATTTTATCGATAGTTGTACTTGTTCCCTACAAATTTGAAATTTCGACAACCTAGATTACATCCAGTCCAGGATTTTATTGATTGTTGCACTTGTTCCCTATCATCAATATACTTGGAAGCGTCGTGGCAAGTGTTCTAAGATAGAATCTGTTACTTTGGTTGACCCAAAACTTGTTGGCTCCGATCAATTCCAGTTGACAACCCGACTCATACAACCGCGAGAAGTTGGAGGCATTAGATCCGAGGCGACAGATAACAAAGTGCTAAAACACAATCTTGAAAGTCTCCAAGTCGGTCCGCCGTTCAGAGTTTTCGGCTTAAATCCCTTTCGCGAGCATGCGCGTACGACAGTTCTCACTAAAACAGATGAGGACCGATTGTGTTGTGGTTATGAAACTTTGTTGTTCAACACTAATCTGTCCACGAAGTTCTGTCTGGAAGGTGTCACATCGGAATAGGAACAAGTCGACGATCGTTAAATTCTGTGGTAGGGGGACCAAATTTTGTGGTACGGGGCAAAATTTTGAGTGTAGCCCAAAATAAGGGTGACTGCAGTGAGGTCCACGTAATAATGGCAGTGAAGAAAGATAGGAGAACAACGTTGCCGAACCTCCGTCTTGTCAATGCATTCATTCTATAGACGGTAGCTGACAGGTTTATTGATATAATATTTTTATTTATTTATTTATAAGGTTAGCAAAAAAATACAAGAATCGGAAAAGAAAAAACAGGATATTGCCTAAAACTTCTTCAATTTCCTAATTTAGGTTCAAATTGTCCAAATATTATAGGTTACGTCCATTCAAATTTCTACACCAAATCACAATCTAAAATATAAATTAGAATAAAACAAACAATTTTAAATTTGGATGGATTAATAATAAAAGTTTCTTAAAAACATGAAACAAACTATAAATTCACAAAATAAAGAATAAAATTTGAGCTAAATTTGACTTAAATTTTGAGCTCGAAAATATCACAATCAATATTAACTGTTGATTCTCGTTTAAAATGATTAATCATATTTTATCACGCAAGAAATTATATATTTCAATAATTCCATAATGAATTATCATAACTACGATGAAATATTCTGTTAATCAATTATTAATTCAACATTGTTAAAAGACGGTCTGACAACAGAGCAAAGCGAAAAAGAGACAGCGCTATCCGCTTTGTTGAATGATAGACAAGGATAGCAATACCATTGCTAAACAAACACTGTCATTATAAAATAACGTGGACCTCACTATATTACAGCTTTGCTCATTCAAATTTTGGGTTGGGGGAAAATTTTTGAGTAGGGGGTAAATTTTGAGTGTAGCCCAAATGTGAGTGACTACAGTGAGGTTCACTTTATACTAATGGCAGTGTGGGAAGATAAGGAAACAGCGTTGTTGATTCTCTGCCTTACCACTGCCTTCTATAGAGGATAGCTGATACCAGTATATCTAATGGAATATCAACTTTTTATTCTTGTTTAAAAAATGATTAATTAAACTTCATTAGTCAAGAGAATATATTATGTTTCAGTGATTCAATAATTCTTCTTCAGTTTCAATCATTCGATTGGCAGGCAGCTTTCCATCGTTTTCTGTCTAGAGCTGTACTTTTCAGTTGGATGTAGCTCTTGATCCCTAGATCTTTGGTTACTTGCTTCAGATATTGTAGCCGGGGTATTCCACGAGCCCTTGTCCAATTATTACCCTATACCCTACAGTATTCTTAACGTCTAGATATATGGCCAAGCCAAGAATGCCGTCTGTCCTTTGTGAAGTTGTGCTCCTGGGGGGGTTATCTCTTATGATAGAGTCCCACGTTATGAAGCTATTGTGAGAAGTTGTAGATTGCAATTCCTTCACAGATAATATGGTGTTTCTGGTACTTACAAGAGCAGTCTCTAAATTCCCTCTTTTGCGAATAAATTCACAAAAAATTAAGGCCTTCCGGCTCGCAAAATTACTGGGTTCAAACCTCAGCTCTAGCTCAGTGGTAGAAACATGAATTTTATAAGTACAAATAATCACCATAAGGTTCAAGGACCAGGTATTGATAATTCTTACCGCTGCTTCTATGAAGTTCTTGAAGAATACCAGTAAGGAAATTAAAAGAATATTTGATGACTGATTATCAGTAACCATGTACCACTAGAGAATAATCAGGACCAACTATAGTTGTTTCTAGTTGATTCTTAAAACGCTCGTCGTGAGTACAAGTATTCACCAATATACCCTTTCAAAATTCCTTAGAACTTACAACGCCAGTTCTTGAAGCTCTCTGGATCCTTATATGATATAACTGGAACCTTATTAATATAATTTCTTAATATATTTGTTCTGGCTGATGAAATGAATATCATCAAAGGATGATAAATATTGAGTGCTCTGAATAAGGTTAATATTATTGATTCAATAATTTTAAATGCTGCTAAATATTTGGTGATATTAAAACAGCTCAAACTATATAACACGAGATGAACTAGGATAAAATAAATTTCTACGATTTGTATGCTGACATAAAACACAAAATATATTCCCATAGAAAAAATGTGCATAAAATATTCGATATAACTATAATTCACTTAAATAATCTATTTTTAAAATCTGAATAATTATCACAGGCTTTGCTAATATTCACAATAATGAATTTCAAATTCATAAATATATTATATTTAATACTGGTACTTAGACTTCCAATCAATATAAAATTCTACCAATAAAAACCTGTTCGGTCTATAAGTTTGATATGATATATTTTGTTCAATAAACAAAATTAATATTTAATAAATTAATATTCGAACATGAGATCTCAGGGCTTTTAATATGAATTCGGGCAGTGCATGGAAGTAAGCTTCCTACATATAATAAATAAATTTATAAAATGTTCTTGTGAACTATGTGATATTGTTCAACACGTGGTGACTTTTTATTTTAACTCTAATTAATTGGAATAGCGCTTTTTTATTAATTATTACCCCACTGAACGTAGACAAATGAGCTCATTTGGTTTGACTTATCACTCACTGACTGAAGTTCTGGATGTTCTCGTGGATTGAATTAATTATTTCCAATAATTAATTAGGTAGGCTCCTTTTCGTCACTGCTGGGCTAACGTGTGATCCAGATTTTTATAAGTTTCTTTCGAATTAAAGCTATTTTTATGGGAATCTTTACAATTACGAACTCCTTGACAGCACTGAGTTCACAAACAATTACATTCAACAAACATACATTACATTTAAAAAAGGGTTTGGCTTAATAATTCGTTAAAAAATTTTTAAAAGGAATAAGAAAAGACCCTAAACTCCATGTGCATCCTCTCGGGTTGGGATCTTAAGCCAGAAGAAAGAGGTTTTCAGAAAAATTTGCTTCTTCCTAGAATAATTCTATAAGCTACTCTCTGATTGGCCTCAATTTAATAGACTCAATACAATTGGTTGCCTTGGGAATCAGGGCTTCCTCGGCTTTATAATAGAAAAAATTAATAAAAGAAGTTTTTATACAGATATATGGGGTATTTATCTTAAATTGAATTCATAAATAAATCGTAACATACGATTTTAATAGATAATACATTTAGTTTTTATATGAGTTTTTTATACTCTTGATTTATCATGCTTTTTTAGATTATAATAAATATTTATACAGAAATAATAGCTATTTGTATTTCTACACATCGACTTCCTTTAGTATACATAATATATCCTTTATGAGTGAATTTTATATGATTCAACCGGTCATATGGGTTGATCGAATAATCAGCTGATTCATTCAGTATTGGTTCGGATAATTATCGATTTATCCAAGATCGACTAATTCTTTTCAAAACGTAAACAAGTAACTCTAACCTCAATGTTCATGCATTTTATTTTATTTTTTTATTTTTGTAATCCGCCAATAATAATTATGCCGCTTTATAATTTTTTGATCTTACCAATGAGTTCTCATAATTATTAAATCACAATAATACATATTTTCTTATCGTTGTTGATAATGCTATTACTCCTAATCACTAATAATACTTGATTTGAGTTGATTTACTCTTTAGATAGGTCTAACCTTCTTTCCAATTTTATAGTTCTATTACATTTTATTGGCTCATTTAGAAATATTTGGTGGTTTCAAATTACCACGTGACACAAAACGCCCTCTGATTTCTGATTTAAAACGACAATTCGAGAATATAATATAAATTTTATGATCCAGTTGGTTTTGGATCAGAAATCATATATGTTACAAAGTCTGCTAATAACTCTACTGAGAATCTTACCTCCTAACAATTCAACAACATATACAACAATAAATAAATTCAATTCAAATACATACGCCTTACATCGGCCAATCTCCTTCTACACACAATACACAATATAAACTATCTCCTCCTCCATACATAATATAAATCTTTTTTCTAATCCACGCTCTGCCCTCAGGCCAGAAGCACATTTGAATGTTGGTGCAAAATCATTGCCAACCTAACAAACTGATAATTCTCCGACTTGCAGAGTATAACATATTTTCTCCCTCAACATAGAACAGTGATTTGTACATTTTCATTTCATTCTCTTGCAGAAATTGGGCTTTGTTTTCATATAATGGATATTTTTAAGGATAATCTTTGGTAGGTTTTATCAACAAGAACTTCTTATTCCTCTAATACATTGAGACTTGGGATTAATGCTTTTGGTGGTAACTATGCGGTTTGATCATTTGGCGGATAATTTTAGTGATTTTCTTAATAGTTTATACATAAATAATAATAATATAATATTTCTATAATATCTCTACATGCAATTCACATTTATATGACACTTGATCTTCTTATTCGGGGTATCAACTTTGATGATTTAATAGGCATTGACTATTCTGGTTTTCGTAGTGTACAGCTGGTTTACGTTGGCTTCGGCTTGTCACTTGTCGCCATCTTGATGTTTCTTCCTGCTACATGAAGGTAAGTTGGCTTTTTAACATTAGAAGTTATTTATTCTCTTGTTTCATTAATAAGAAAGATGTTAAAAATGGTTTCTAAATTTTTTATTTCTTTATTTTCAGGTGTTGTTGTTCGAAGTGGATACTCGTCTGCGAAATAAGTGTGTTGCCTGGTGTTTGTTTGGTACGTATTTGTTGACAGGTAGATCCATGAATCCAAATATTATTGTTTATATTCTTATCGCTTATTGTCTCGATAATACGGTTTGAGATTAGAAATATTTTCCCACCAAGTTAAATTTGGTTTGCTGCTGTCCGGTTGTTATTTATAGATGAGGCTGTCCTGATGATGATTTATCCTTCATAAATATAAAACCTCGGTATCTTGTATACCTTTTCAAACAATTCTTAGCTTCCTTAATGGTTATATATTTCAGTCCATTCTTTTTCCAATCATCTTGTAGTCTTAATGCATTTTTCCTCTCACTTTCATTTAATATTCTTGGTTTCAGTTCGTTATAAATTAGTAGGCTCACAACAATAAACATTTTTATAATATTACCTTTCCCATCATCAATAATAGATTCTTCTAATAACAACAACATAATATTTTCTATCATACCTATAACGCAGTCCTTTATCCATATCACAGCCATAACAAATAGTATACAATACATCAGAACATTTATCCTTTCTTTAACAATATAATCTCTCAACATGTAATAGTCAGGTACTTTCACTCTCTTATTATAATTTCTTATTTCTTTTACTCTTCTTAAACGCTGTTTATCCTTCCTCAAACTCAATACGTAGTCCACTTTATTATTATCATCCATGCATGTTTCGGTTTTATCCCATTTCTTTGGCCTATTCTTCTGGTCACATCGCTGATTTTCTGCTTTAAAGCGAATGTGCCGCGGATGCATGCCGTCGATCTCCGGTCCTCCATCCTGGTTTCGGTCCGGAATCCTCCTCGGGCGTTTGAAACGGGCATGCGGCTGGTATCGTCGCGCGCGGTACTTCTTTTTCTTCCGCCTGACTTTCCGCCTCCGGGCCTTGCGGTGCATGCCTCTTTTCTCCTGTAGTCGGTCATGCAGTCGGTCGTCCGGTGTCTGCCTCGGGCGTTTCCGTCTCCGGGCCTTGCGGTGTATGCTTCTTGTATCCCGAATGTTGTCCTCCCGGTACTCACTGGTGTCTTCCTTCCCATCCTTGGTGTGCCTCGGTGTGGTCGATTGATGCGCGGGTGTAGGCTCGGTGCGCGGATGCTTGGTGGTGGTCCTTTGATGCGCGGGTGTGGCGTTCAAAACGAGTTCATCGCATGTGGGCTCCATATTACATAATTCCTCTACTGTAACCTGGTGTTCCTCGGTGGCGGGTTGCTCTTCCTGCGGTGATGGTTCTTCAGTGGGAAATATAAGGCTCAAGAGGGATTGATGTTTACAGGGCGTTTCAAGTGCATGGCGGGCGGCGGTTTTGTGTGGTAGGCTGTCTTGTATGGGCTCCTGTGTGTCTGGTGGTGGGTCATTTGCATGTTGATTTTGTGTTGTCCTTGTTGTATGTGCTATTGTATAAGATGTATTTGTTTGGTTATGATTTTGTTTATTTTCGTCCTGTTTTGTGAAGGTTATTTTCCGTTTATTATTTCTATTCCAGTGATCTCTGTTATCATAATATGCCTCTTTGTGATGCTGTTTACTGTTTCGGTATTGAACTTATTTCTATAATTATTATCAAATGATTGAACTCTGTTATTATTTTCAGTATACTTCGCTCTTTGCGCATTTGCTCTAGCATTTGCTATATGATTTTCATTATTACTGTTTTGTTTGAAATTACTATTTTGCTGATTAAAATTTCTTGCTTGTTTATTTATATGATTTGGCTCAGAAGTAGCTGATTGGATAGAATGTAAATGTTCTATCAGTTCTTCACAACTGGAAATCGAAGATACTGCCAGTGTCATACGAACATTGAAAGGAAGCTTTTTTGTTAATATGTGGACCAGTGATGAATCAGCTAGATATTCGTCTAACTGATAGTTTCTATTCATCAAATCTGTTATAAAATCAGTGTAGGATTGTCCATTTCTGCTATCATAAGTGCATAAAATAATTTCTGATAATGCGTCCATCTGTTTACATTTACTCCAATACTGTTGCAGGAACTGGGAGATGAAGTCCTCCAGGCTGTTGATATCTCGCATCCGGCTCTGGAAAAACATCAGCGGCTCGCCGAGTAGTAGACTGGATAATTGGAAACGCCACATTAACCAAGAGGTGGGTGTCAGTTCTTGAACGGCTCTTATTTGGTCCACAAATGGTTTGGGTTGCATGTGACGGTAGGAATTATCAAATTTTCCAAGATTTTGGAAAGGTTGAGTGCTATTTACTGGTTCAATCGGTATATAATGTATTCTGCTGGCTGGAATATTTTCCATGGATGTCGCTAGTCTGGAGACTCTTTCCTCACTTGCGGTCCATTTATCATCTATAGTTTTTATGTTCTCCTTCACTTCGCCATATAATGTGGTTATCTTTAGTTGTTGTCCGACTACGGCATTTTCTAATACATCGCATCTCTCACCTGATTTCGCCCCCTCCCCCGTTAAGTTCGCTATACCTATCAGCACGTCACTTTGTTCTTTAGTTATTATTTCCATTCTATTGACATTTTCACCCATCTTCGATTCTATCCCGCATTATTTTCTAATACCTTTTCCGTTGTAGCTTCTATGATAGTGGTACCTCTCTCCTCACCTAATACGTCTACCTGCTCCTCAATTTCTTTAGGCGCTTCATTCAGCTGATCGTTTAGCTGACACGCAACATCATCAATATGGTTTTCTAGGTCGTTTATGGCCGTAGATTGCTTGTCTATTTTAATGTCTCCTATGTTTTTTATCCTTTCTTGTAGGACCTTGGTATTTTCCTCCAATTGATCCAGGATGGCTTTAGTAGCTTTAGCTTGTCCTGCTAAAATTTGACTGCATAGGAGTTTGCATTCGTTTATGAAATCTTTCGTCATGAAATTGGTAGTATAACCGACTGAAGAATTTAATGTGATGTTGCCTTTTCCTAGATTGGTGGTTGCGGATGGCGGTTGACTGGCGATATCGGATGGCGATTGGGTGGCGGCACTCTCCTTTCTTTCGGCGACGCTTGGAGCGATCTGCGGAGACGCCGGTACCGGGTTGGACGCCCTCACTCCCTCATCTCCCTCCGCCGGACTCTCATCGGAATTAATCGCATCGACGACGTTATCAATCTTCGTAGAAGACAATTGGGCTAAGTTTTGCGGGTCGAAACTGATGGAGCATATGCTGCCTCCCTCTCTCTCTCGTGGGGTCTCCGCTGCATCGTCCTGGGGCTGTTGATTTGCCGGTGTCGTGGCTACATAGTTTTGGGGATGTTCGCTGAAGTAGGAAATTTGCGAGTTAGCCGGCGACTGGTTCATGGTGACGTTATTATGAAATACTTCGAGTAAATAGCCAAGTGTGTTGCCAAGTCTCAGGAATATTAAAATGGATTCAGTGATAGTGCCTATTCTGGATAAAATTGTGTTGTGTTGAAGTTTCAAGTGTCATATACATATATTACAAAAAGACCTTCGAGTGCTACAGGTACGCTTATCAACATAGACAGATATGGCTTACAAATTACACTAATATAGTTCTTAAAATTTTAATTAGGGTCTTATCCTCCTGAATAACGATAGTATTATAATGCCTCAAATAACCTATAACCCTGGTCAGCATACAATGTCTAGATTCAAAGATCAAAATCAAAATTTTTACTATAACTTTTATGGAAATTTCCATCCAATTTTCTCTATTATGAGAATTATGTTATCAAACTCGTGTGATACAGTTTGTCTGTATTTATGCAGCTTGAAAAATTTTAATTTGAAGAGCAACTCAATTATTTTAGCCAGAAACTTACAATAGATCATCAGATATATCTTGTCGAAACAACTTCAGATTATGTTTCTTGCAGCTTTCAGTTTTATCAATAATTTCATTAATCATTGATAGTAAGATTGAGTAGGTAAGCTTTTCCTCATGCTCCACTGGTTGGGTGCCATTGTGTGAAGTTGTGCTCCTGGGGGGGTTATCTCTTATGATAGAGTCCCACGTTATGAAGCTATTGTGAGAAGTTGTAGATTGCAATTCCTTCACAGATAATACGATGTTTCTGGTATTTATAAGAGCAGTCTCTAAATTCCCTCTTTTGCGAATAAATTCACAAAAAATTAAGGCCTTCCGGCTCGCAAAATTACTGGGTTCAAACCTCAGCTCTAGCTCAGTGGTAGAAACATGAATTTTATAAGTACAAATAATCACCATAAGGTTCAAGGACCAGGTATTGATAATTCTTACCGCTGCTTCTATGAAGTTCTTGAAGAATACCAGTAAGGAAATTAAAAGAATATTTGATGACTGATTATCAGTAACCATGTACCACTAGAGAATAATCAGGACCAACTATAGTTGTTTCTAGTTGATTCTTAAAACGCTCGTCGTGAGTACAAGTATTCACCAATATACCCTTTCAAAATTCCTTAGAACTTACAACGCCAGTTCTTGAAGCTCTCTGGATCCTTATATGATATAACTGGAACCTTATTAATATAATTTCTTAATATATTTGTTCTGGCTGATGAAATGAATATCATCAAAGGATGATAAATATTGAGTGCTCTGAATAAGGTTAATATTATTGATTCAATAATTTTAAATGCTGCTAGATATTTGTTGGTACCAAAACAGCTCAAACTATATAACACGAGATGAGTTGGGATATAATAAAAAATTCTATAAGTTTGTATGCTGACATAAAACACAAAATATATTCCCATAGAAAAAATGTGCATAAAATATTCGATATAACTATAATTCACTTAAATAATCTATTTTTAAAATCTGAATAATTATCACAGGCTTTGCTAATATTCACAATAATGAATTTCAAATTCATAAATATATTATATTTAATACTGGTACTTAGACTTCCAATCAATACAAAACTCTACCAATAAAAACCTGTTCGGTCTATAAGTTTGATATGATATATTTTGTTCAATAAACAAAATTAATATTTAATAAATTAATATTCGAACATGAGATCTCAGGGCTTTTAATATGAATTCGGGCAGTGCATGGAAGTAAGCTTCCTACATATAATAAATAAATTTATAAAATGTTCTTGTGAACTATGTGATATTGTTCAACACGTGGTGACTTTTTATTTTAACTCTAATTAATTGGAATAGCGCTTTTTTATTAATTATTACCCCACTGAACGTAGACAAATGAGCTCATTTGGTTTGACTTATCACTCACTGACTGAAGTTCTGGATGTTCTCGTGGATTGAATTAATTATTTCCAATAATTAATTAGGTAGGCTCCTTTTCGTCACTGCTGGGCTAACGTGTAATCCAGATTTTTATAAGTTTCTTTCGAATTAAAGCTATTTTTATGGGAATCTTTACAATTACGAACTCCTTGACAGCACTGAGTTCACAAACAATTAACATTCAACAAACATACATTACATTTAAAAAAGGGTTTGGCTTAATAATTCGTTAAAAAATTTTTAAAAGGAATAAGAAAAGACCCTAAACTCCATGTGCATCCTCTCGGGTTGGGATCTTAAGCCAGAAGAAAGAGGTTTTCAGAAAAATTTGCTTCTTCCTAGAATAATTCTATAAGCTACTCTCTGATTGGCCCTCAATTTAATAGACTCAATACAATTGGTTGCCTTGGGAATCAGGGCTTCCTCGGCTTTATAATAGAAAAAATTAAATAAAAGAAGTTTTTATACAGATATATGGGGTATTTATCTTAAATTGAATTCATAAATAAATCGTAACATACGATTTTAATAGATAATACATTTAGTTTTTATATGAGTTTTTTATACTCTTGATTTATCATGCTTTTTTAGATTATAATAAATATTTATACAGAAATAATAGTTATTTGTATTTCTACACATCGACTTCCTTTAGTATACATAATATATCCTTTATGAGTGAATTTTATATGATTCAACCGGTCATATGGGTTGATCGAATAATCAGCTGATTCATTCAGTATTGGTTCGGATAATTATCGATTTATCCAAGATCGACTAATTCTTTTCAAAACGTAAACAAGTAACTCTAACCTCAATGTTCATGCATTTTATTTTATTTTTTATTTTTGTAATCCGCCAATAATTATTATTTTCTTCATAATCGAGATTAAATATTCTCTTAATCAATATTATATTTCTATATTGTTAGAAACTGATATAGCAAAGTTGCAGAGCTAGAACAGGATAGCGCTATCTCCTTTGTCGAATAGTAGACAAGGATAGCAACACCAATGTTAGTCAAATACTGCCATTATAACGTGGACCTCACTATAGTTTGGCCGCAACCACGAAGAGGCGTACCGAAAAATACTGCGACAGATGACTTGATTAATTTGCATGCATTTTCGCGCAGTTCTGGATTTAAACGCGTCATAAATCAGCAATTTTGAAAGAGAGTGCCAGCCAAAACCACCCCCTCTTCATCACCTCTTTTCCCCTTTTTTACCCCATTTGCACCCCCTACCACCCCCTCTCCAACCTTTTCAACCCATCTTTCTTCTCCCTAAAAACCCCTCAAAACATCACTAACACAAACCAACCAAAAACGAGAGACCATATCCACTCTACGTCATCTTCATAACATTCAAGGCAAAAAGCACCCTTAAATGACGAACGCATGAACCAGACAAATTATAAATGGAAATTACTGAGATGTTGCTGATGAATTAATAATTATATAATTAACACTTGGCACAGAGATGTTCTCCATATTAAGGTGAAATGAAAATATATTGACAACACAGGCTCTTTTCTCAGTCTACCATGATACCAAGATAATCATGATGATGATACAAGATATAATGATGATGATGATACCAAGTGCATCGAAACTAGTTTGGAATCAAATATATTATGTGGAATTGACAATATCTTTTCATTTCACCCTAATATAATAATTATATTATTAACATTGAAAAACGCTGGAGTCTTTGGAGTGATCTACAGCATTTAATTTGGATTTTCGTTTAATAATAATTATTAAACAAGTTATAATTAGATGTCACTATTCTCAGAGTGCTTGCAAATCAATAACAATAATAATCTCTAACAGCTGGGTGACAATATGTTTAAAGTGGAAATTGTTGAACTGAGAGGGAATTTCATATAATCACTTACACTTTAAAAGAGAGAATTCAACAAACTTATTGAAAGAATGCTGTAGATAATTTTAAAAAAATGTGATTTTTTTATCAATAGGGGAATAATTAACATTGAGGAAAAATTATGAATCTTAACAAATTAGAAAGTCAAATGTTAACAAATCTACAAAATTGACAAGTGTGTACAATCTGTGTACAATCAAAAAATTGACAAAATTGATAGTTTGAAATGTAATTGTAAATGTTTTGTAATTGAAACTTACTAAAAATTATTCTTCGTGTATGTAAATGAAATTCATATGCATAATGTGCTCTTAAAATGAAGTTTGTTTTTGGTCCCGCAAAATTATATCTATAATATGTGATATTTCCTATTTTAGTGATAATAATTTGAAATATTTCTTCTATGTTTGGTTATGAAGTATATAAATTTCAAAATCTACTTTGTGAATGATGTGAAATATTTCTTTTATGTCTGGTTATGAAGGATATAAATTTCAAAATCTACTTTGTGAATAATGTGAAATATTTCTTCTATGTTTGGTTTTGAAGCATCTAAATTTCAAAATCTACTTTGTGAAAATAATTAAGGACTGAACATTTTGTGAGGTGAACAACTAAAAGACACAACCTATTTCGGACTATGTGTAACCCTATCTGAATTTGGGAGAGGAATAGCACAAGTTTACCTTATTTTTTCTCTCCCTATCATTTTGATGATATACTTATTGTATGGATCAATCAAGAATAATAAAAGATACTGCTACTCAATGAAACTCTTTGAAATTGTCAAAAGCACTAATTTATAAAAACAATTTGAGATATTAGTAACGGTTGTTACACTATCATCAATTTCTAGTGAACTCGGAGCTTAATTGCTACTCAATGAAAACTCTTTGAAGTAGTCAAAAACACCAATTCATTAAAACAATTCGAGATATCAGTTACAGGTGTTACACTATTATCAATTTCAAGTGAACTCAGAGCTTTAAAATTCAGCAACAGTATATAGTGTGAGTGAACGGTGAAGCCCTACGATTGGCTACTAGCTGTTGACCAATGAACGTTGAGCTCAGCTGTTATTGGCCGAGATTATGATGGGCGTGTCGAGTCTCATACCATACGACCAATGACAGTAAAGCTCAACCTTGATTGTTCAATAGCTAATGGCAAATCGTATAGCTTCATCCTATCATCCAGACTGAAAAAAATTGTAAATTGAGTGTGTAATTGAAGAATTTTGAAGCGACACATAACCTAGCTACATTTGGACTGTTGTATAAATTAGAATTGGAACCGTTTTTGGCTTATAAGCCTGTGGTACGTTTCTGTAAGTTGTGTAATTGTGAATGATTGAATAAATGTATGAAATGAGATTTGAAAACTGTATCTTATGTGGCTCAATATTCAAGCTTCTAGTTTACTGGAGAATGATACTGGTTTAAGAACCAAAACTTGTAACTCCAATCATATTTGAATGAGTGTTTCCACAATATAAATTCAGACTTTTTGAATACGGTAATTATCAAGTTACTGTTCTAGATTTTTCGATTCTAGATTCTAATAGTATCTATTTGATTCAAAATTTGCTCGTTTGAAGTCTGAGTATCTGTGTTTTGAAGAGCATAAATTGTATTTTGAAAAGTGAAAGTGACATAACCAACATTTTACTTTTGACAGTATAGTATAAATTGGAAATGGGACAGTTTTGGGCATGAGCCTGTTGTGCCTTTCCTCATGTTAAGTATTTGTACACAATGTGATACATGAATAGATAAATATTAAGTAACTTTTATTATATTGAAATAGTTTATTTCGCACCTAGAGCAGAAAATGAGATTTTTCCGGCTCGAAATCGGTTTTCAAGTCTGAGGCCGTAGGCCGAGGACTAGAAAAGATTGAGAGCCGGAAAAACATTTTTGCATGTTGTGCGAACGCTATTTTTCGCCACACAGGAAAATAAACATATATATATATATATATATATATATATATATAATATATATATATATATATATATATATATATATATATATATATGAGAATAATTGTTCATTAAGCACTTCCAAAAGAAAAAGTGGAAGGTGATAGCTCTAGCAAATCTGAGGTAATCTGAATATCAGGAAATTGTCCAAGTATTTTTACTTTTTATTCCGATTTGTCTAAATAACCTAAAAGATGATGTTCAATTATGTGGGAGGTTGAGTTTATACTTTTTTATTCTTT
Organism: Nilaparvata lugens; assembly: GCF_014356525.2. Taxonomy (NCBI): domain Eukaryota; kingdom Metazoa; phylum Arthropoda; class Insecta; order Hemiptera; family Delphacidae; genus Nilaparvata; species Nilaparvata lugens. The sequence continues at coordinate 54,399,895 of NC_052509.1, forward strand.
CAAATGACAATAAGATGATATTATTATAAATGTTTTACTTATTGATTAATGAACTCAAATAATGAAAAGTTTTTTGATCAGCTGTTTTTTGATCACCTTTCTTAGTTCCATGTTAGCGGCTGGAAAGGGTACTCTTTCCGGCCTAGGCCGGAGAGAAACCTGTTCTGACTTCAGAAGAAAGTCTTCTGCAAACAATGTCTTTGAGAACTACGTAGGGACTTTCCAGTCCCTACATAGAACCAGCTGCTTTCTGTGCAGTGTGGCGAAAAAAAAATTGATCTTAAATTTATTCCTCCGAAGTGCATAATTGTAATAAATAAGTGTAGTACAATAGAATTTCGAGGAGAGTTCGAATGTATGAGTACATATTTTAGGTAGAGGTTGAAGGTAAGTTAACTCTCGATTTGAAAGAGAGACAGAATGATTCCACAAATTAATGCGGTCGACATAAAAATCGTACAGTATTCCAGGGGTGGGTTAGAAGTGAGGGGGAGTTTAGTGATCCCTTTAATGTAAATTGGGGTGAGCAGAGTGAGAGAGAGTGAGTGAGTGCCTGTGAAAGAGAATGAGCGAGAGTGAGTGAGAGAAGTGGGTAGACGGAAGCTCATCAGGTTGATGTTGTGGTCAGGAGGCTAGTGTTCGATCGGCGTGTCTGAAGGACACACATTGCTACTGTGTATAGTGGAGTCCACGTTATAATGGCAGTATTCGATTAACATACATTGGTGTTGCTATCCTTGTCTATCATTCGACAAAGCGGATACTGCTATCCTCTCCTATCTCTGCACTGCTGCCAGTTGATGTTTTAACAATGTAGAAATATAATTCATTAACAAAATATTCATTCTTAATTATTGACATTGATTATTATATATATATAATCATTGAAAAAAAATTCCCACAGTTACCTTGAAAAGTGACCATTCCTGCACTGATTACAGAACGCAAAGAATCACTTTTCCGCTCTAGTGCGCAAAGTATTACCATAGAGAAACAATAGCGTAAGTAGATATCCCATGGTATAGGGCGTTTTTGTCGCAACTTTTACTGTTATCTCAAGCCGATTACTGTTGATAATTGTCGAATTTTACAGTTTTGTTGGTGTGAGAGTGTATGAACGGCACAATATGAGAGACTACGAGCGTCACATAGCTTCACGGGAAAGAATTACATGAACTAGCGGCTTGAGGTAACAGTAAAAGTTGCGACATAAACGCCCTATGCCATGGGATATCTACTTATGCTATTGTTTATCTATGGTATTACTTAGCGTACTCTTAATACTTTGCGTATTATCTTGCAATCATCCCAATCAGCTGTTGACATTATTGGCGTATATTTTGAATGCGAATATGTTATATCTAGATTTTTTCTGATTTTCAAATAAATAAAAATGAGAACTCATTAAATTATACATTTTGAATATTATTAATTATTCATTATTTAAAATGATATTTTAATCATTCATAAATTGATTGGTTGGAAAATTATTTAGAAATAAGGATTTTCTCAAAATTATTCAAATTTTCAAATTAATTGGATTTAGTTTTTAATCGATTATGATTTCTCAATTGGATTATCAAATTTGAAATAAATTAAATTTATTAAATAACAAAATTCTACAGACAAACATTTGATGGATTTCAGTCATCATTTTATCCATAATCAACCACTTCTCATATTCAATGGTAACTGTAGGAAAATTTTTATGTGCGCAAAGTTCCTCTGCTGCACACAAGAAAACATGAGCACACAAGAATCGCCTACGGCTCGTGCGTGAACGTTTCTTTCGGTGCAGCAAACTGTCACTTTGCGCACTAGTTGCACAAATAACTATTGTGAACGAATGAAATATAATTGATCACTCAAACCAAGAATGAAGAGTCGATATTACATCTACTGGTATCAGTTATCCTCTGTAGAAGGCGGTGACAAGGCAGAGAATCGACAACACTGTTCTCCGATCTTTCTCCACTGCCATTCTAAAGTGGACCTCATATCACCATAGTTTGCAATATTATTCAGAAGCCATTCATGATTCTGTATAAATATAATTATTGATTAAAAAAATTATAAAAATCTTGTAGTACCCTTTCATCTTGAAATTGACCTAAGTTAGGGTCGAAACTAGTTGTTGAACTATTTTAAAGTTTTAAAAAAATAAAGGGTACTACAAGATTTTTATATTGTTTTTATTTATTTGTTGAAAAGTAGCCCATTCATTGAAGTGTTTTTAATTAAAAATATTAATTCTCAATTATGAAGGTTTGTTATTATTCAATCATTGAAACATAAATTTTTGTGACGAATGAAATTTAATATTGATCATTATAAACAAGAATTATCAGTCGATATTCCATCTATTGGTATCAGTTATCTTCTGTAGAGGGTAGAGAATCGGCAACAGTGTTCTCTGATCTTCGTCCACTGCCATTATAACGTGAACCTCTCTATAGTAGTGTATTTGTGTGGTAGTATTAGTGGCCCATAAACGAGGTCAGTCACCGTAGAAGGGAAAGTGACATTGAGGGAGGGTTCAGGGTTGTTTGGGTTGTTAGGGGGCCCGTGGGTGGGGGGTCTAGGGGGCTCTAGGGGAAATTGTCAGGGGGGGGGAGTTTGATAATAAGGGTATGGGGGAGACAACTGCATCCGTGTATACAGTAGACGAGGCTGGCTTCAATTTGGGCCAATGATTCCGCACTCCGCAGTAGTGGCGTATAGCCCCAGTATAATGGTAGTGGCGAACGAGAGAGAGAGAGAATGAGTGTTTGAGAGAGTTTCCAGGAGAGAGAGTGACAAGATGTGAAGGGCGAGTGTGGGAGTGATAGGGAGGAATAGGAAGAGAGTGAGTTGTGAAAGAGGAAAAAGTGTGTGAGGGGGTTTGTGAAAGGGAGAGAGTGTGAAAGATGGTGTAAGTGAGAGAGAGGATGAGTGAGTTGTAGTTATAGGGAAGTTATGAGGAAGAGGGATATGGTGAGTGGAAAGTGTTGAGGAAGAGGGAGTGGGTGTCAATTTGACAGATAGAGAAAGGAAATATTTGAAAATTCCAGAAGAAGTGTAAGAGAATTAAATTGAATGAAATTGATTAATTTTAGAGAAAGAAAGAGAGAGTGAAAAAGATTAGATTAGATTTCTTCATTTATGTATGTTACAATATTTACTGGCTTATAAACTAATTTACATTGAATGACGATAATGCTAGAGTGGGACTGTTAATGACTAAGAAAGGAACAGGCTTAAAGCCCAATCCTTTCTGTATTGAGATTAAGTGCGGTATTAATAGACGAAGTGTGTAGAAATATCTGGAAAAAGTGTATTTGAGAGATTGAAAAATTGATTTTAAGGGATATTACAGCGACTAAGGCCCGGTTGCACAAAAGCCGGTCAAATTTTAACCGTGATTAACTTTATGAGAACCAATCAGAGAAGTCGTTTTTTGAAGACTCTGTTTGGTTCTCGTGGAATTAATCACGGTTGAAATTTAACCGGCTTTTGTGCAACCGGCACTAAGTCTACAGTTAAATGGAGAGATAATTATGTAATTTGTAAAAGTTTGAGAGAGAGAGAGAAAAAGGATGGTTAAGTGTATGAGAGTCCTGTAAAAAATAAGTCGAACAAGAATAGTTTATTAGCTTTGATTTGTTTGTTAGTTTTGATTTGTTAGTTAGTTTTGATTTTTTGGTTAGTTTTGATTTGTTCAGTTGGTTTAGATATTTGATACTTAGTTTGATTAGATAGCTTCTTTGGATAGTCATCTTTGCAGATCATGTGGTATAAAAGAAGCTGAAAAGGATTGACTGTTCAGGCTCTTTGAATATATTGGAAATTGTGTGGTTTGTATATTGAATTTTCTCAAAGCACATTAAAACTTGGGAAAATAATGTGAGATTAATTTGAGAACCAGGGAGTGAAAGTAGCATGGAAAAAATTATAATTGCTGAGAGAAAAACGAGAAAATTCTGGTGGAGTGGAAAGGGAATAATAGTATAGAAATGAAAGCGAAAGTAAGTGAAAATAGTGGATGGGAGCGAGAGAGAGTGAGAGAGAGAGAGAATATGTGAGAGACAGAGAGAGAGTGAGAGAGAGAGAGAGTGAGAGAGAGAGAGAGTGAGAGAGTTAGTGAGTGACAGAGAGAGAGAGAGAGAGTGAGAGAGTTAGTGAGAGAGAGTGTAAGAGAGAGATACAGAATTAGCTAGGGTGTTTGTGAGTGAGAGGGGATGAGAGTTGAATGACTACGTCAATGAGTGAGTGAGGAAATGGGTGAGTGAGTGAGTGAATATATGAGGAGGGGTATGAGATAGCGTGCAGACTGTTGGTTGAACTAGTCTAGACATTGTCGCTAAATTAAGTCAGCTCCAACCTATGGGACTTTACACAGCGTATAAATCTTATTACAAGACCCAAGTTAGCAATATTGGTGTACTATTCGGTTGATTTCTGCAAAATAACTATTGGAGTTGGTTTCTTACGTCAGTCGATCTCTCAGTCACACGCCAACGTTTTTCCCTATTACCATCTTTGTTTTTAACGTCATCATCATCATCGTCATCATTGTTACTTAAATAATATTTTACTTCCAGTATATTTTCATTTATTTATTCATTTATTGATACACAATTTTGTAGAATGATTGGAGATGGACCAACAGGCACAGACCAAAACTGTTTCTTCCACGAATTTTTATTCAGCCTACACTCTATAAATAATCCAAAGACTTATGTATGTTACATATACTTTGGAATTTGAGTCCAATTTTCAGTCCAAACAATTTTAAGTTACAATTTTCAGTTCATAGTAGATAGCTATAGCATGGAATGAACAATCTAGAAGTATAGAAAATCTCTGTTGCTATAGATAGGTCCACGTTATAATGGCAGTATTACCATGAACTTATCAAATCAGTAAAAAATTTCTCTTTGCAAGAAATGAAATGAAATGAAATTTATTGATTCCTTTCACAAAAAACATAAATTACAATTTAAAAAAGTAGGAACTAAGTTGACCACTCTAAGAGAATTGGGATGAAACATTTTGTTACATTGTTGAAAACAATCTGACAACATTGCGGAGCTGGAAAAGGATAGAACCATCTGCCTTGTTCAACGATAGACAAGGATAGCAACACCAACGCTCACCAAATACTGCCATCATAACTTGGATCTCACTATAGTTGATAACGTAATACTTATTCGTTGCCATGGTTTAGAGCCTCCATTAACGGATAATTAATCATATAGTGAACTGATTCTACATCAAAAATATTACAATCAGTTCCAGGTATTCCACTTTCATGAATTCATGCATTTCATGAAGTAACGGATAATCAGAGTGAACTTATTTCACATCAAAAATATCATAATCAGTTCCAGGCATTCTACTTTCATGAATTCCAACTATTTCAATCAACAGAATGGCTATTTTGCACTCATGGATTCATTCATGCAGTCAATTTCATTAATTACTCTGTGAACGGCAAGTTTAATTTGATTGACGTTGTATGACGTAATAAATGAGTGAGCAACATTTGCATGATTAACCCTCCACTCCCAACTTGTTTACGAGTCATATTTTAGTAGAACACACGATACCATGCTAGCTCGGACCCAGCGTAACGATGTATGCAGTCATTCAACGGAAAATACCCTTTTGGTAGCGCCAAAAACTGCTGGCCTCTATGTCAAATTTTGGAAAATTTTGCAAAAAAATACGGCATCTGTCAACTGGAACAAGGTAGAGAGCGTTCAGTTAGTTGGTTGTTTGTGAAACAGAATCTCTCATAATTCTATCTCTTCCAAATACATACTTCTCTCTCCAATACAGTTGTTGTTTCCTTTCTCTCTCTCTCTCTCTCTCACTCTCTCTCTCCCCCTCTCCACATTCTTCTCACTTCCTCCCCTGTAATCATGAATTCGTTTCTGTATCTGTAACTCTTTCCCTCCAAACTTTCATCTTTGTTCCACTCTCTTCACCGATATACATTTATCTCACACGAATACACACATTGTTTTCCCTTTCTCTCCCTCTAAAATCATGTGTATTCGTATCTCTATCTGTGACTGTTCCCCACAAAACTTTTGTCTCTGTTCAATTTTTCCAACCCCTCTGGGACCCAGCACGTTAATTCTACGCTTTTTCCTCTCTGCATCAGTTGTTCGCTGGAGAGCATCCTTTTTTTATCCGTTGTACTTACCCTTTCATCTTTACTCTTCCATCTTTCTCACGCCTATGATAACACATATCACTACACTTGTTTACTGTCACTCTTCTACATTGTTGAATCTCTGCTGCACACTCCTTCCCAATATTCTTTTTCAGTGATTCTGCAACGCTCCCTCTCTCTCTTCTCTCTGACTCTCTCTCTCACTCCCGGTCGTGTGTTAATGGGAAGGATATTTTATATTCTTCTAAAAGAATCGACAATTATTTGTTGAAACACCGCCGATTTATGAAGTTACATCACATTATTATATTATCGTTATTCTAATTGCATTTCTATATTTATTCTCATTGATTAATCATTTATAATTTGTGAAATTCGTTGAATAACTAGCATTATCGTCATTTAATGTAAATTAGTGTATAAGCCAGTAAATATTGTAACATACATAAACAAAGAAATCTAATCTAATATAATCTCTCACTCTCTTTCTCTCCCACACAAAGATTTCATTCAATCTTGATTCTTTTTCAGTAATAATTCTTCATCACTATCTCTCTCCAACACCGAGCTTTGCACTATTCCCATCTCTTCATATTTGAAATCCTCTTGTTTTCGTTTCAAATCTGTCTGTTATTCGTATCTTCTTTTCATCATTATCACTTCTCTATCCTACACAGTGAATTTCTCAATTGCAAATTTTTGTCAACCATTAGTTTTTATTTTTGTTTCCCCCGAACAATCTTTGCTAAAATAAATAATTCCCCATACTGTCATTCATTGTAAATTAGTGTATAAACCAGAATATATTGTATTCATACATGAATAGAGAACTCCAATCTAATCAAATACTCTCCCTTCTTCATTGTTATCTATAATTGACCGAGCGAAGTGGGGTCTAAGATTCAAGTCGACGGTTTGGCATTTCTCTCAATGTTTAAATGTTGCGCATTCACGGCGAAACACGGTAATAGATTTTCATGAAATTTGACAGGTATGTTCCTTTATTAATTGCGCGTCGACGTATATGCAAGGTTTTTAAAAATTTTGCATTTCAAGGAATATATAAAAGGGAAAAGGAGCCTCCTTCATACGCGAGTATTAGAGTAAAAATCAGACTATGGAATTATTCATCTTAAATCAGCTTACAAGTGTGGAGAAACACATGACGTGTGGAGAAACCAATCTATTGCTGTATTTCCATAAGATCTATTTTCAATCAGGTACTTGTAGATGAGAATACTGCGTGAGGTCTACTTTTCACAGAACTACTAGTATAATAAAGGAAAGAATTGGTTTATACACGTACAGGATGGGAAATTCTGGAATGACGCATCACGTCATAACTACTCAATGATTAACTTGAAATTTTGCATAAAAATACTTAATTGACCGATGATGGTTATAGGCCTATTTTGAATTCTTCAAGATTTCAGTAGGTTAAGTTCTCAGTTTTTCATTTTTATAATTGGACACTTGCGGAGCACGGGTTACCCACTAGTCTCTCATATTTTTTTCATAATTCTCTGTTCTGAATACGTTATTTTTTCATTTGTTTCTATAAAAATGTTGTGTTAGTATGCAATGGATATCTTGCAAGACCAGGCAATACATTGTAATTTGTAATAAAAAATCATTCAATAATTCTTTATTCTTTATTCATTAATACAATAAGTACATTATCAAAATGATAGGGAGAAGAAAAATGAGGTAACCTTGTGCTATTCCTCTCCCAAATTTAGATAACACATAGTCCAAAAAAGGCTGAGTCTTGTAGTTCTTCAATTCACAAAATTTTCATTCCCCAAATATTTTCACAAAGTAGATTCTCAAATTCAGATGCTTCAAAACTAAACAAAGAAGACTAAATTGTATATCATTCTATCCATTCCCCAATACAGTATCTTTATTACACTACATTTCTTCTGTTATTTTTATCTACAAATTATTATCCCTCTCCTGGCTGTCGAAGGCTATCCCTGTCACTTTCACTTTCTCTGTCACTCTACAGCCTCCCTCGTAGCTCTGTCTCTGTTGCTCTCAGGCCAGTGCTTGCATGATATCGATTAGCTGCTTCTACTGCTGGTCCAGTTAGTCCAGTTAATGTTCATGGTATGTTTATTATTTCATGCAGCCTCCAGCTTCCAGCTCGCTTTGTACGTTTCACCCTTCGACCTATCATCTCTGCTCCAACTCACACACTGTGTCTCTCTCTCTCTATTTTCTCTGTCTCTCACTCTATTTTCTCTCTCTATCACCATCTCTCTCTCTCGTGTCCTAACTCCGCCCTAATAAAGGCATATAATCAATCAATCAATCTCTCTCTCTCTCAAGAACTGTAAACTTTGAAAATTTATTGTTCACAACTATCAAGGCTGATTTGTTTCAAAGGTTGAATCTCCATGAATTTGGGAGAAAGTTGTGCTCATATTTTTGTATAGAGTGAAATTTTCGAAATAACGGATTTACTGTAAATTATTGGAGCCAATTTCCCTATATTTTTTCAACCAATCTCCCCTGTATCCCGTCAAAAACGTATTTGTTGAAAAATGACATGACTAAGATAACTTAATTTAATTATAAGATAAGTAATCTAGATTGAAAATTCCATAACGATGTGTGTAGGCTATGTAGTGATTAAATTAATTAAGTTTGTAGCGTGAATATTGATGTTGTGAAACTTTTTCATAAAAAAGAGACTTGTAATGTTGTCAAAAATCCACTTTATTTCAATAAAAATAAAGAGACTTTGAAATAAAGAGACTTGAAATGTTGTCAAAAATCCACTTTATTCCAATAAAAATTCAGAAATGATGTGTGAGCATACACGAAAGCATGCTCCCCTAAAATATTATACTTTATTTCAATAAAGTGAATTTTTGATAACATTTCAGTCTCTTCGATTATGTTGATAAAATATTCGATCTGGAATACTTTTCTCATTTTATTACATGACTCTTCTTATTATACATGACCTGACCAAAATATAGACTATACCAAATCACTTCATAGAAATTATGAATTTCGTTCGGATGTTAATTCACAATAGCGTCTCTATCATCACTGTATAATAAATTACAATTGTGTTTATTTATTTATACATTTATGGATATAATATCATTCTCAACTATGAATGATTTAGAAAGGAACAACTGGCTTTATTGTAATGTATCATCTCTTTACCGAGCAGATTTTATATCCACTTCTGTGCACTCATTTATAAATTGATGCAATGAGTAATTAAGTTGCAGAAAACCGAGATTCATGCCAAAACTGTTTGTATTTTGAATATTAATATTAGTTCTAGTCCAATATTTGGAAAATGTGTAATAGAATAATAACTGAGTACCCTAGCTTCATCTGCAGCTTTCTCATTTAGTATTGAATTATCAGTTTGAATATAAAGCTTCATGATTATTATCACTCCATGATACTAATAGATGAGTATGTTTATCATCGCAATCATCACAGTGATCATTATTATTAAAAGCTAGGCTATTATTAATTTGTAATAGTTGATCAGTTTATCAACGCATCTCCTATGGGAAATTGAAATAAATCCTAATCTGATTCTCATAATAATTATACTTTATTCAAGTGGCAATGAAGGTAATAGAGGTAATAATTGAAGATAATGAAGGTAATAATTGATCTAATTATGTTGAATATTAGCCAGTTGGCATATCGTTTCCCCTGAATGGTTTATGAATATTGTTATTTACACTGACTATTACAAAATCATCAATTTTATCAGATTATCAGCTGGTTCATGACCATTATTATAATATTCACTCTATAATATCATATACTATTAAACGAGGAATCTCTGTTTATATGTTTAGATGTTTTTATGTTTATAACTGTCGGTCCCGGCTGAAGTATGATAGTCGTAAGGCCCATTGACGGCTTAAATTATATATTCAGGCGGTGGGACCTTCCCGCAAGGGACTCCCCTCCAACAAAAGCCATACGAATTTACTTTTTTTTATGTTTATATATATCTGTATGTGACCGGATCTCGAGAACGGCTCTAACGATTCTCACGAAATTTGGAACAAAGTAGGTCTATGATATGGAGATTCGATTGCACTAGGATTCCTATACGTTTCAAGGTCCCCTGAGTTCAAAAAACTGGTTTTTGGGTATTGGTCTGTGTGTGTGTGTGTGTGTGTATGAGTGTATGTGCGTCTGTGTACACGATATCTCATCTTCCAATTAACGGAATGACTTGAAATTTTGAACTTAAGGACCTTTCACTATAAGGATCCGACACGAACAATTTCGATCAAATGCAATTCAAGATGGCGACTAAAATGGCGAAAATGTTGTCAAAAGCAGGGTTTTTTGTGATTTTCTCGGAAACGGCTCCAACGATTTTGATCAAATTCATACCTAAAATAGTCATCGATAAGCTCTATCAACTGCCACAAGTCCCATATCTGTAAAAATTCCAGGAGCTCCGCCTCATCAATGCAGATAGATTCCCAATTATCAGGCTTCAGATACAATTGAAACAAAAAAAATCAAGTGGAGTAGATTGAGCATGAAAATCTCTACAATTTATGTTCAGTAACATTTTCACCTAAAATTGAAAATAAACTTTAAATTCGAGAAAATGTGATTATTCAATTGCAAATTATTGTTGATTCTATTAAATCATTCACTATGAAGAGATAGCAGACCTCATGTGTGTCTCCAGCGTTATTGCCCTGTCACCAGCTGGCTCAAATCTTTGAATAGTAGACTTGAGATGCGCTGGAACACTAGCGTCAGGTGATCAATTCTCATAACGGCAAGGAAAGTTGTGTGAGTGCGCCACACCAGATTTTTTTGATGTGTGAATATATTGTTATTTTGATGAGTGATAGTAGCTTAACCTAGATTTTGTTTTGGAATGTAGTATGAATTTAAAAAGGGACAGTTTTGGGCATAAGACTGTCCCTTTTTAGCCAGTAATTAACCTGTGCCTCCTCATATAACTGTAAAAATAATTGAACGACCGAGAAAATGAATAAATAAATATAAAATATAAATTCAATCTTTGGTTACAAATTTTCTCTGCTTTTACACTCCAGAGCAAAGCTCGTTCCCCCGATATTCTCAATCATACATATTATTGAATACTGGTTTATGAACATTATTCATATATTTTGCATGTTCAAGAAGTATCACTACACCATAACTGTCAATACATAAATGTGGTGTGAAGATACATTGAACTCATGTATTTTCATGAAGTTCAGGAGTACCAATACACAAATGTCAATACACCAATGTATTTGTATGAAGATAGATGGAACTCACGTATGTTCATTGACTGTTCATGAAGTTTTGGTACAAACAGTATATATCTGTCAGAGTGTGTTAGCCAGTAATTAACCTGTAAGGTCACTGTAATTGCGGTAATCTATGACGTAATTTGTAGACGTGGCAACCCGGCTTACCAGTCCGCGTTATTAGAATTTAAAGCCCATTCATTATGTTAGCAAGTGCGAGAGGCCCACGCATAGCGCGGTGAAGTAAACGTGGGAAAGCGCTAACAATGGCTGGGTTACTTGACTCAATCCACTGGCTTGTAGTGGTGCTACTTGCTTGCTTGCTTACTTGCCAACTTGCACGCTTGCTCACTTGCCACTTGCTTACTTGCTCCTCGATTACTTACTCACTTGCACAAGTTTCTGCCAACTTGCTCACTTGCTTACTTGTTTGCTTGATCACTTTCTCAATTTCTAACTTGCTCACTTGGTCGCCAACTTGCTCACTTGCACAAGTTCTTGCCAACTTGCTCACTTGTTGAATTGCTTACTTGCTCGCTTGCTCACTTGCTAACTTGAACAAGTTCTTGCCAACTTGCTGACTTGCTTACTTGGCAACTTGATCACTATCACAACGTTCAACGCTCAATAGGGCAATGTCTCGTATACGTTTTCTCTTACTGTACTAATCTCTCTGTTTCTTTTTGCAGGTAATTTGATGATCAATCTCTCCATTTTATCATATGTATTCCTGACAGGTATGTAGAAAATTCACAGCCAAAGTAGAGAATTATAGTATAGATTTATGAGATTCATTAGAACCCATAGTTTGTAGAATTCATGAGAGAGTTCAATTCATCCTCAGATGAATATTCAATTTTTTTATTTATTTATTTCATTTCACAATCACAATATCAAATTGATGATTGGGAGGGAATCAACAGGATGAACCCAAAACTGTAAACAATAACAAAATTAGAAATTTTTGTTATTTATTCTATTATTTATACATTGATTGATACAATATCATTCTCAACTATGAATGATTGGGAAAGGAACAACCGGCTTAAAGCCCAAAACTGTCCTTTCCCAATTTGGATAGAAAGTATCTCAGAATATTGTTTATTTATAATTTTTAGTTGCATGCTCCTTAATTTTATACTGATATTATATTCAATAGTGATGGGCTTAGTCATTGAGAAGTCAAGATGTATACAGAAATACGGTATGTCTCTACGATATCATGAGATAGACTTTAGCAACTTAGATTATTTTGTTTCTTTGACATGAGAATGATTTTCCCATAAAATACCTCTGAATTATACAAATAATTGATTGGATATTCGAGAGAGCTCGTCAAAATAGATACTTTACTCCTTCAACATTATTTCGAGTGCCTCTACGATATCCTGAGGTAGAATTCACCTACATTTTTTGAGATATCAGTGAGACTTGAGAGTGATTCTCTCACACCACGGAATTATCTATAATCAAATGATTGCATAATCAGAAGACTTTGTCAAAATAGATACTTTACTCCTTCAACATTATTTCGAGTGCATCTACGATATCCTGAGGTAGAATTCATCTTCATTTCTTTGAGATATCAGTATGACTTGAGAAAGATTCACTTACAAATCAGACCTCTGAATTATCTATTTAAATGATTGGATATTTAGAAGAGCACGTTAAAAAATACTTTCCTCCTTCAACGTTTTTTTGGACGCTTCCTGGTTATCATGAGATTATCTCCATTATTGTTAGATACCAGTATGACTTGAAAATGATTATCTCACAACTCACACTTCAGAATTATCTATTCAAATGATTGGATATTTAGAAGAGCACGTTAAAAAATACTTTCCTCCTTCAACGTTTTTTTGGACGCTTCCTCGATATCATGATATTATCTTCATTATTGTGAGATATCAGTATAACTTGAGAATGATTATCTCGCAACTCACACTTCAGAATTATCTAATCAAATGATTGGATATTTAGAAAAGCTCGTAAAAATACTTTCCTCCTTCAACGTTTTTTCGGACGCTTCCACGATATCATAACATATTTATCTTCATTTTTGTGAGATATCAGTATAACTTGAGAATGATTCTCTCACAATTCCCACCTTTAAAGTCAATTAATTATTATACAATCAATTGATTCGATGTTCAAAAGAGCTCGTCAAAATACATCCTCTCCTTCTCTCACAATTCATTGACCGTTTCCAATACTTTCAAGCAATAAGCAACACTTGATAGCTATAAAATAAGTTCCCTGAAGGGAAAAAACAACAAATGCAGAAACTTTCTCAACTTTCCAAACAAGAAATATCCGTGATTGACAAAATGAGTGAAGCTATCATACCTTTTCCAATGCAATTCCTTGTTTTAGCTGGCAGAATGTTGGGCTATAAAAAAGGGAGCAGCTGATCATTGTACAGTGTAAACTGCAAGAACTGGCTTCTCTAAATACAGTATATCTATTTATAGTCAAAAATGCTCTCTTATAAACTGAGTATCTATACATAAGGTGAATATGTATAGATATGATACATAATAGATTATAATACCTTATGTAAATACATAAAGGTGAATCTCAAGATACAGTTCATATTGTATAGTGTATAATATCGGGGGACCGAGCTCCGCTCGGAGTTAATGGGCATAGGAATAGGAAATGTGAAAGGAAAAAATCATAAAATTCAGTATTTGCTTGAGAATTACCAGTATGTACTGTCCAATAATAACTGTCATAATCTGAAATGATTACCCCTGAAGTTTGAAGGTGACAGGTGAAAGAATGTTGGAGTAGGTTCAATACAATAAATCATTCCAATACAATAAACCATTTAACCAAACATTTAATCATCAGCTGCTTTATTATTACTTCTTCTTTCACTTATACCTTCTCTTTTTGATTTCTCTTTTTCTTCTTCTTTTCTTCTTCTTCTTCTTCTTCTTCTCTTTTTTCTTCTTCTTCTTCTCCTTTTTCTTCTTCTTCTTTTTTTCTTCTTCTTCTTCTTCTTCTTCTTCTTCTTCTTCTTCTTCTTCTTCTTCTTCTTCTTCTTCTTCTTCTTCTTCTCTTCTTCTTCTCCTTTTTCTTCTTCTTCTTCTCCTTTTTTTCTTCTTCTTCTTCTTCTTCTTCTCTTCTTCTACTACTACTACTTCTACTTCTTCTTTTCCTTCTTGCTCTAGATCTAAATCTTGTATTTTTTTTTTTTTCCATCTTCTTCTTCTTATTCTACTCCTTTTGCATCTTCTTCTCCTTCCCCTTCTCCTCGTGCTTATCAATAATCTTCTTCTAGCTATTATCTTTCTTTATTAGCTATTCAAATCATTACTCAACAATATAATTGTCGGTCTTTATTTTTAAATTTTCAAAAGTGCCGCTAACCGCCGTTACCATGGCAACCGGTAAACGACACGCGGCAGCCATTAACCGTCTGCCCGTAGGCAGGTAAGCACGTCGCCTGTCATAACTTGTCAAATTTTGGTCACCTCTGCCTTTGTTCTGATCACTGATCAGTCCATCAGTCGCGTCGTGAATTTCAAATGGAACGGACCTCTATGTCGTCGCGCTCGTGAATTTTGCAGTTCTAACGAATATTTCCGGTATCTAGTGGCTCGTAAAGGATCAGAAAGTTAATGTGAGTATTATTTTTAATTTAAAGAGTAATTTTCAATCGTGACCCAATTTATAACAATGAACTCGGAAAATCTAACCTATTTTACTCACAAAAGGTATATTGATAGGGTTAGCTACCAGCTATGGATTTGTATAGCTACAGATAGACATTGCGAGTTAGGTAACCAACTCAGAAATCATCTTGTATTCGTGTAGTTTCATGGATATCAGATGTGTGGTTGTAGATATTCGAGTGGTAACCTGAGCTTCAACGATAACCTGAAATGATTGGCTCATGGGTCTCTACTCAATTATCTGTTGCCAAACTTTGAGACGGATTCCCACATTATCAGTACCAGAGTTAGTGCAGCCAGTCCAACTAGAATAAAATCCCAACGATTTCTTATTATTATTGAATTTTATTAATTTGTACATTTTATTATTTACATCTTATTATTATAACATTTCTTATTATTTGAATATTCCCACTGAGCACAGAGAATATAGGAGAATCGCTCGCTTAATTGACCGAGCGAAGTGAGGTCTAAGATTGAAGTCGACGGTTTGGCATTTCTCTCAATGTTTAAATGTTTGAATGTTTAAATGTTTATATGTTGCGCATTTACGGCGAAACGCGGTAATAGATTTTCATGAAATTTGATAGGTATGTTCTTTTTTTAATTGCGCGTCGACGTATATACAAGGTTTTTGGAAATTATGCATTTCAAGGATAATAAAAAAGGAAGGAGGAGCCTCCTTCATACGCCAATATAAGAGTATAAAACAGACTATAGAATTATTCATCATAAATCAGCTGACAAGTGATTACACAGATGTGTGGAGAAGCCAGTCTATTGCTGTATTTCCATAAGGTCTATAGTTTCAATCAGGTACTTGTGGATGAGAATAATGCGTGAGGTCTACTGTTCACAGAACCACTAATATAATAAGATGTGAGGTTCACGTTATTATACTTAATTAATTGCTCAATTAACTAGTAGTTCTGTGAACAGTAGACCTCACTCAGTATTCTCTCCACAAGTACCTGGTCGAAACTATAAACCTTATGGAAATACAGCAATAGACTGGCTTCTCCACACATCTGTGTAATCACTTGTCAGCTGATTTTTGATGAATCAGTTTGATTTTTACTCTTATATTGGCGTATGAAGGAGGCTCCTTCTTCCTTTTTTTAATCCTTGGAATGCAAAATTTCCAAAAATCTTGTATATACGTCGACGCGCAATTAAAAAAGGAACATACCTGTCAAATTTCTTGAAAATCTATTACCCCGTTTCGCCGCAAATGCGCAACATATAAACATTTAAATTCAAACATTTAAACATTAAGTCTATTACCGCGTTTCGCCGTAAATGCGCAACATATAAACATATAAACATTTAAACATTAAGAGAAATGCCAAACCGTCGACTTGAATCTTAGACCTCACTTCGTTCGGTCAAAGAAGTTGATTGCTACTTTATAAACCTAGAATCCAATACATTTTTAAATACAGTATATATATACTGAGGTACACGTTATAATGGCGTGGAGAAAGATGAAATTAAAAAAAAATTATAGGAGGCTCTTATCACCTCAACTTTACCCTCATCACTTTTATTACTGTGAAGTGTAAATAAAAAAGCATTTATCTATCTATACATCCATCCATAGATTTTGAATGCTACTTTATAAAATCCAGTATCTATAGATAAGTTAAGTTTATTGTATCCTTTGGTTCAACCCAGTAAGCCTTGTGATATTTTTCCCGAGTTGCCAAGTCGCATTCCTTACACCACCATTATAAATCTTGAACGCAATAGGTTAAGCGCATACATAAACATAGCGCTTACATAAATAAATTCTGTGGCAACATACTAAGTATCTGCTGTGACTATCAAAGTCACAGACCCGACTTTCCTTTACTTTACTTTACTTTGCTGACGGCTTTCTTGCCAAGTAGGGAGTTCCAACTGTTCAAGTCAGCTGAATAGCTCTGGAATTGACTTCGGAATAAGATTGGCTTTCACCATTGGACACTCCTGTGGGGACCACGTTATAATGGCAGTATTTGATTGAAATTGGTGTTGCTATCCTTGTCTATCAAGCACAGATGTGTTTGTCTCTACCACCGCAAAGTTGCCAGGTCTTTTTCATCAATGTAGAAAAATATATATCCATATTAACAAAATATTTAATCCAATCTATGGAGACTGATAATTCATTCATTGAATGATATATTCAATTCAAAAAAATCTAATTTCTTGAATAAAAATATAAATCTTATAAATATATATGAATCTTATTCCTTGACGAAGGTATAGTTAATTGTTTCAAACAAGAATGAACAGTTGTTATTACATCAGATATACCGGTATCAGCTATCCTATATAGAAGGCAGCGGCAAGGCAGAGAATCAGCAACGTTGTTCTCCTATCTTCCTCAACTGCCATTATAACGTGAACCTCACTACAGTTTGCAATATTATTTACAAGCTGGTCATGAGTCATACAGGGCGCGAACGTTGTAAGTTGTTCTGATAATTTTCACATTACATACTGGGTTGGGTGTTGTAGTTGAACTGTGAATATGAGTGACTAACCTAACAAAGTAACTCAACTTAATGCCAACCTGACTAAATTATTAATTTAGTTACCAGTTAACAACTGTTTGGAAGAGGTACTCTCTCTAGATTATAGTTCTATATTAACATATGGTGTGGACATTTTTCAATTACAATTAAGAGAATAAGAAGAATATACATGCTAAAAGACGAACTTTAAACCCTTAAAAACTACCCTTAGAGTTAAAATATCGCCAAAATTTCTTAGTTCGCCTCTAAAGGGCCAACTGAACATACCTACCAAATTTGAACGGTTTTGGTCCGGTAGATTTTTAGTTCTGCAAGTGAGTGAATGAGTGAGTCAGTCAGTCAGTCAGTGAGTGAGTGCCATTTCGCTTTTATTACTTTCCTTGCCCTATTACCATAGGTAAGGAGAGTATTGCTTTCCGAAAAAAATTAAGGTACCTCAATTTCTAAATTTCTATAATTTCAAGGTATGTGTGTGTGTGTGTGTGTGTGTGTGTGTGTGTGTGTGTGTGTGTGTATGAGTGTATGTGCGTCTGTGTACACGATATCTCATCTTCCAATTAACGGGATGACTTGAAATTTTGAACGTAAGGTCCTTACAATATAAGGATCCGACACGAACAATTTCGATCAAATGCGATTCAAGATGGCGGCTAAAATGGCGAAAATGTTGTCAAAAACAGGGTTTTTCGCGATTTTCTCGAAAACGGCTCCAACGATTTTGATTAAAGTTATATCTAGAATAGTCATCGATAAGCTCTATCAACTGCCACAAGTCCCATATCTGTAAAAATTTCAGGAGCTCCACCCCATCTATGCAAAGTTTGATTTTAGATTCTCAATTATCAGGCTTCAGATACAATTTAAACAAAAAAAATTGAGTGGCAGAGATTGAGCATGAGAATCTCTACAATTAATGTTAAGTAACATTTTCACCTAAAATTAAAAATAAGCTCGAAATTCGAGAAAATGTGATTATCCAATTGCATACTGTTGGCAACTGTTGATTCTATTAAATGATTCACTATGAAGAGATAGCAGACCTCGTGTGTCTCCAGCATTATTGCCCTGTCACCAGCTGGCTCAAATCTTTGAATAGTAGACTTGAGATGCGCGGGAACACTAGCGTCAGGTGATCTGATTTTCATAACGGCAAGGAAAGTTGTGTGAGTGCGCCACACCAGATTTTATATATAGATAAGTGAAAAGCTCTCTCAACCGCTGTATAATAGATTAGCGCAAACCACATAATTACAATCATCCAAATTATAAATTATCACAATCATGAATGGTCTGCTCCTTTTCAATCTATGACAACTTAGACTGATCACTCGCAATGATTAGGTCATTGACTGGCAAACTCCCTCCATCTATGGGCAGAATCGGTTTGAGAATAAAATTGTGAACGAAGAGCCCGAATAAATTCAAGTCGCGTAGCTTTTAAATTTAGTACTAATCTGGGAAGGTATTCTACATGGATATTAATGATCCTAGAAACCAGTTCCTTTGCTGCGGTCCAAGTTCCAAGTTGATTCACTGCATTCTTTCATTGCCAGTATCTTTGGTCAGACATCTAGCAAGGTACACTATTCCACCGTCAACAAATATATCTGTGTTGTTGAAGGATATATAAATTAAATGTTCAAATATATGTAACCAGTATATCCTGTATTCAGGATATGCAGCGGACGGTGAACTCTCATCTGATGTCGATACCTTAGGTTGTACAACTAAGTAAAGTCACGTAATAGATGTTTCATTCTGTTTTTAATTGATTGTTCACAATCTTATAATACTGGAATTATGCTGATCAGCTGTAGAGTAATATTGATGATACATAGGGTTATAATAGGCTCAAGTGGCGCCATTTCACCAAACTGCTAGGGGGGTACCAAGAGGTATGATGGTGGGGGGGAAGGAATACTCCCAAAGGATAGAGGGTCCTGGGTTTTCCCCATAAATGTTACATTCGAAGAAGTTATTATATTCTTCATTTTTTCCAGTTGAAGTACCAATACAAACTATACATTATTAGTCATTGAATCATGAAATATTTATTAGGCCTAAAGAGAGGCCCTAAAGTAGGAATACACTGAAACAGATTTCTTAAAAATCATGGAAACAGTAAATTTTTCTTTTACAATGACAATTTCAACTATTTCATTGGGGATCATACTCTAATTGGAAAATAACTTTCAGTTAGAAAGATAAAGAAATGTTAATCTGTTTCCATAATTCTTACCAACTCTGTACATAGTACATTTTTGATTGTCTGATTGTGCCCTTTCTTTTGCTTTCATTGTGACATCTTGCAACTTGTTAATTCTCACGTTGAAATTTATGCAATAACTCACTTATTGTGCCCTCATCAATAATTGTACCTATTCTATATTTAAGCTTCAGCTATACCACATAGAAAAATATATTCTTTATTTCTCCCTACCCTTACGGAGAAATAAATAATTTAATAAAAATATTAAAAATTTAATAATATAAATTATAAATAATAAATTCAAATTTAAATAATATTAAATTTTTTTAATAAATAATTTTTAGCCATACATTCGAGGCAATTCTGCTACATTGTTGATACTGTAGAAGGAATTATACTACTGCAGTTTAAAAGAAGTATTAAATCAGTATGAGATTCTAAGGATTCGTGTAGATAGACCCGGGGCCTAGGACCCCCCTGCCCCCCCCCTCAAAATGGCGCCCCTGATAGGCTCTATAGGGTGTAAAATGTTGTAAGAGGTACTGGAGGTGGATTATATATAGTGAGGTTCACGTTATAATGGCATTATTGGATTAACATTGGTGTTGCTATTCTTGTCTATCAATGGACAAAGCAGATAGCGCTATCCTTTTCTAGCTTAGATATGAGTCTCCGCTGAGATCAATTCTCAGAATATTTCATTTCAGTTATGAAAATTCATTATCAAATTATTGTAAATAATTTATTCATTGACGAATAAAATTTGATTGAATATTTTCAACAAGTATCAACAGTTAATTTCACATCAGATATCTTCTATAGAAGGCAGTGGCAAGGCAGAGGATCGGTAACGCTGTTCTCCTGTCTTTTTCCACTTCCATTATAACGTGGAGCCCACTATAGGCAACATGAAAGCAATGAAATTGATAGCGAAGAGATTATTCAACGCTAGAATACAACACTAGATTAATCTAGGAAGGAATTTTATAAATGATTTCTTGATCATGTCAATTAGATTTGATTCTTTGACAGCCCTCATCTATCTATTGAAGAGTCATGCTGGTGAGTTGTGGGAATTGTTGAATTAAGTTTCATCAATTGTCAGCTATCAATCTAATAATACTCAAATAACTATTGATTCTTCATCACATCATTTTGATCAGAGTTAAATCAGACCTTAGAATTGTTCAATTACTTACTTACGAAGCGCTACAGCCCTGCGTGGACCTTGGCCTCCTCAACAATTCGCCTCCATTCATCTCTCTGATTAGCCAGACTTTTCCAGTTACTCACTCCTAGGCACGCTAGATCGTTTTCTAAATCCTGCAGCCAACGTGATCTCGGGCGATCTCGTTTCCTCGTTCCTAATTGCTCAATTAACTATCAATAATATCTACAGAATTTATTTAATTATTCAGAATTACACAACTTTCAGAGGAGTACCACAGACTTAAACCCAAAACGGTTCCAATTCCAATTTATACAACAGTTCAAATGTAGCTAGATAAATCTACTAATCAGTTATAGAATGATAGAATGTATATTCAATTATATGTATAATGTATATCCATACAATTATGGAATGTGTCACCTGGTCATATGGGACATATATATGATTCATATATTTATCTCATATTGATCAGGATTTTAGAGTTTTAATTTACGAAAAGTTTAATGAACGGTGTTTCTGCCTTTGAACAATTTGTGTCATCGACAGAAAGATTGTTTATTTCACTTGTTATCAAAATTATTGTAGCTTCTCTTTTGTTTTTCATAACAAACGTGCTCGCTTGTGCGACTGATAAAAATATGTATTGAAATGGCTTCATGTTTGGCATTGACTGAGTTATATATTAATACCCAAAATTTTACTTTTGTGGTGGGTGAGCTCGTTCGATAGGACTGTGAGTAAAAGTCCGGCTGTTCTGGTGAAGGGGATAGATTTTGTTCTTGTTTTATAATACAATTTTCCTGTCACAGTTCGGGCAGTTTAAAGAGAATTGTATTATTGAATAGGAGGGGATCTGAACCCACTTCATTAGATCAGTTTTTTATTTTTCATTAATAATTAACGTCGCGTTCAACCAGTGGATGCCAAATTGGGGGCCATTATCATAAAGGTAGGTGACTACTGAGTCATTGTTTTAAATTTTCCATAACCACAACAAATTTAATCTTCACTAGCAGCCAAGCGAGTAGCCCTAGAAATATTCATCTATTTATTATTATTTCGTTATTTTCTAATTATAATTCTAATTTTGTACAAATAATTTATTGTTTTGTTTTAATTATCAAAAACCAGTACGATCATATCTTGTTTTCCATTTTCCCACCCTTACATACTCGGTGAAGGCAGATCTTGTTTACATATTTGGTGGAGGTTTATCCTGCCGTCCATATCTTGTTTACAAATGTAATAAAATAAAAAAAAAATAAATAAATAAAGGCCTTTATTGAACAATTGCATGCGTAATAAACATTACATAGTAATTATTAACAATACTTAACAATATAAATATCAACAATAATAAATATTCATTACATTAAATAAACAGGTACAGACAAAATGTCGGCTTATTCCCCATGGCATATCGCCGTCTGGGGGAGTTGATAAATACTTTATTTGACCACCATAATGTAATCAGAATTTCAATTCAGTTCAGAGTTTTTAAATCAGTTCAATAATTGAACTCCTGGATCATGAAGTATCTGTACTTCCATGCATCCCTACAAAATTATGGAATGTAAACAGCCTTTATAACATGAAGAGCTGCCGTCTTATCAGCTGCGGTTTTCAAATCCTCTGTGTATCCTTCCGAATTTTACTCTGAATTTTCTTCGAAAAAATATTTATTCTGTACAAGGTGCTATTTGACTCCATTGATATCAACAACCACAGTCATATTGGATGAAAACGACATGATATTGACAGGAACTACTGATTATATTAAAGTACCTTGGAATACTGGAATGTAGAGTGAATATTGATGTTGTGGAACTTATAATAATGCTGCTGTAAAAGCATGCTCCAGTGAAATAATATTTTTTTAAAATAAAGTGGATTTTTTAAAGCAGTGGATCTTTTAAAGTGAGCAATACCATTGCTAATCAAACACTGCCATTATAACGTGGACCTCACTACAGTTTTAATTCATGGTAACTAAAGACTGATCACTTCTAATAATAATTAGTTTATTGACTGACGATGTCAGTTAACGTGGTTGATGGTTGTTGTTAAGAATATAGTAATTGCAAAGTTTCCAGACAATTGTTTCCAAGTCCCTCTCAGCACTAACCTCCCTTATGTCTCCAGAGAAAACTATGAATATTCTCCCTCTACTGTCACCATCTCTCTCCACTTTGTTACCCTTGTCTCTCTTACGTCTACCGCCGAATCTTATTAGGCAGTCTGAAAAAATGATGGAGCCGCTCTCACTCCAGAGCAGCGCGCGAGATGGAAAATAATTCACTAAAACATTCTATTAAGAGGCGCTTCGACATTTCTCGTCTCTACATTTTTCGTCCTTATTTTTGCAGCGTCTCTACTACGCCGCTGGCTACGACGTAGACTGGTGCTTGGTAGCGTAGAAAAGCATGGCATAGAGAGCGGCAACTCATACTAAAAAATGCATAGACTCACAGCGTATTCATTCAACCAAGGAACGGCATTCCATACGAGTCAAAGTTCGCTCCCCCTTCCCCCCATGTACCCTCTCTTACACCCCCCCCCCTAAACATCATCCCACTCTAAACCGTATTCATTCATTCTTTATTCCCCTCGCAGGCATTCACTCTATCTCTCTCCCACCAGCAACAGTCTCCTATTCACTTTCTCTTTCTGTATGTAAAGTTGTTTCAAGATGTTGTCGAGTGGGTAGATTCTTTGTGAGTGAATGAGTGACTTCTTAATGAGTGTGAATAAGTGATATTAATGAGTGACTATAGTGAGGTCCACGTTATAATGGCAGTGGAGAAAGATAGGAGAACAACGTTGCCGATCCTCACTGTCTTGTCAATGCTTTCTGACGGGAGCTGATACAGGTTTATTGATGTAATATTTACTTATTTATTTATTCAAATTGTGTACAAATACTTAACATGAGGAAAGGCACAACAGGCTCATGCCCAAAACTGTCCCATTTCCAATTTTTACTATACTGTCCAAATCAAAATGTTGGTTATGTCACTTTCACTTTTCAAAATACAATTTACACTCTTCAATACTCAGATAAAAGAGCAAATTATGAATCAAATAGATACTATTAGAGTCTGAAATTAAAAAATCTAGAACAGTAACTAAATAATTATTCAAAAAGTCTAAATTTTGAATGAAACTGTTAATATTTTGAATATTAACGGCTCATTCTCGTTTAAAATAATCAATTATATTTTTTTAAGCAAGGAATCATATTTTTCAATAATTTCATAATTGAGATGAAATATTTTGTTAATTAATTGTTGTTGTGCAACCGGGTCAAAATGGAGAAACAATACTTGTTTGTTCTAATTATTGATATTTCACCAATTCGGTGAAGACATCGTATTTTTTATCGTAGTTGAAACAAACCAATTACTTGATTTACAGCCGCCCATCTCAACAAAACATATTTCACTTCCTTCTGAATGTTGGCAATTGCACCGAGCTGCTTCCTACCTTGGCAAAAAGGCGGAACTGGAAGAGATAATGCGGAAATGGGTCCCTCGAGTCCAGTGAGAACTTTTATTCGGGATATAAGGGCTATTTCCACTTCCTAACAATTCTCCATTCATTTATAAATCCAACCGCGCTGGATAACCTTTTGTGGGGTAGGAGTGTGCGCCCTACAATAAACGCTCCAACTCGCTGCAGAATTATTTGAATTATTCAGAATATTCTTAAACATATATATTCATACCTAGATAGGATGTAGTTTGTAGGGGATAGAAAAAAGGGTTTTGAATAGAATATAAAGAATACATTTTTTTAGTGAAAAGTGAGTACAGATTTCTATAATTTATTAATTCATTGTAACCGCTTCTGCGGTCTTCAGAAGCATTACCTTCGTCACAATATACAACAAATGTCATACATACAATACAATAATATTGAAAATATACTATTCTAAAAGAACTACAATATCATGAAATACGTTGTTGATTAATACGTTGTTGGTTATCCATATTGTTTTCACTATTATTATTACTATCGTATATAATAAAACTTTCAAGTGAAAAAACACTCACTAAATAAAATATAAATTTTATCTATAACTCTAAATTTTAATATAACATTTAAAGAACACACAAGAGCCATTACCCATCCATCACCTTTGCAGAACACAACATTATCTCCCCTGACCACACACACCCTGACATAGACAACAACCTCGAAATACTCCACTATTCCCACAAAAGCAAAAAATTAAATGTACTAGACCAGTTTGAAATATACAAATATACCAAACAACAGCCAAACAATATTCTAAATGACCAAATCAACTAATCAAGTACTACAAATTTACATAATTATTTTTTTATTCAACTGTTCAGGTCACTAGGCCGGAAGAATAACTTTTTTGAATGAAGATTAGCCTACTACAAATTTCTATAAATTATTCATTTGGATTTATTTTATTGTTCATGTCATTAAATAGGCCTGATACTTTTTTTTTGAGTGAAGAGTAAACTACTACAAATTTCTATAATTCATTAGGATATTTAATTATTCAGGTCATTAAATAGACCTGAAAGAATACATTTTCTGAGTGAACTATAGCCTACTACAAATTTCTATGATTCATTTGGATATTTAATTGCTCAGGTCATTGCAATAGGCCTGAAAGTAATGATGTGTTATGATGACGTGAGGTTATAATGGCTGTATTTAACATTGGTGTTGCTATCCTCGTCTATCATTCGACAAAGCAGGTAGCGCTATCCTTTTCTATAGTGAGGCCCACGTTATGAGGGCAGTAAAGAACGAAAGAAAAACAACGTTGCCGATCCTCTGTCTTGTCAATGCCTTCCATAAAGGGTAACTGATATTATCTAAACCATGAGATAATTAGAACATTTTGAGGTACTATACTGAGGTCCACAATGGCAGTGGAGAAAGATAGGAGAACAACGTTGCCGATCCCCTGTCTTGTCAATGCCTTCTACAGACGGTAGCTGATACAGGTTTATTGATGAAATATTAACTGTTCATTCTCGTTTAAAGTAGTCAATTATATTTATCAAGCAAGAAATTGTATTTTTCAATGATTCTTTAATGAATTTTCATAATCAAGATTAAATATTTTGTTAATTATAATTCTACATTGTTAAACACCGATCTGGCAACAGAGCAAAGCGAGAAAGAGATAGCGCTATCCGCTTTGTTGAATGATAGACAAGGATAGCAATTGCTAATCAAACACTGCCATTATAACGTGGACCTCACTATATCATTGCTTGTCATCACAAAAAAAACAACACAAATTACTGAAAATTTTGACAGTCATATCTTAATTTATGGGTGTTCCATTTCGAATTCATCTTCTTATTGGAAACCATATATGGAATCACCTCTTAGACCCACTGGTTGGGAGAGATTCCTTATCACATTACATTGGCCTTACATAATAGGCTGTAAGATAACTTGATATTGTTGAAGGTGTATCATGCCGATAGCTCAACAAGAACCATCAAATCTGATCTGATAATTGTTCTGAAGTCTAACATGAAATAAGCTTGGATCAATTACTGAGAGAAAGGAGTATCGTATGTTGAGGTGGAGAGGAACCCAAAATTATGTCCTTTGAAAGGTTTCATTTGTAACCATAGAGAAATAATAGCGGAGATTATGCTACATATTTCTGTATAATGTAATAATTAATTTTTACAGATGGAAATTACAGAGATATTGCTATATTCAAATGGTAATCAATTAATAATTGACCGAGCGAAGTGAGGTCTAAGATTCAAGTTGATGATTTGGCATTTCTCTTGAATGTTTAAATGTTTGAATAATTGAATGTTTATATGTTTATATGTTGCGCATTTACGGCGAAACGCGGTAATAGATTTTCATGAAATTTGACATGTATGTTCCTTTTTTAATTGCGCGTCGACGTATATACAAGGTTTTTGGAAACTTTGCATTTTAAGGATAATATAAAAGGAAAAAGGAGCCTCCTTCATACGCCAATATTGAAGTAAAAATCAGACTATAGAATTATTCATCATAAATCAGCTGACAAGTGATTACACAGATGAGTGGAGAAGCCAGTCTATTGCTGTATTTCCATAAGGTCTATAGTTTCAATCACGGTATTTAGATGAAGTTTTTTACACCTATTGGCAATGTATGAAACTTATTTGTTAAAAACAGATGATTGGATATAAAATGACGTCAGCTACACCGGAAATTTTGCACAAAATGCGCGTGACACCTACCGTCTTCTATATATACCGTGGTTTCAATCAGGTACTTGTGGATGAGAATACTGCGTGAGGTCTACTGTTCACAGAACTACTACTACTACTACATTCAAACATTTAAGCATTTAAACATTAAGAGAAATGCCAAACCGTCGACTTGAATCTTAGACCTCACTTCGCTCGGTCAATAATTGATTTTTTAAACGAAAATTAACAGTTAATTTTACATCAATAAACCTGTATCAGCTACCGTCCATAGAAGGCATTGACAAGACAGAGGATCAGCAGCGTTGTTCTCCTATCTTTCTCCACTGTCATTATAACGTGGACTACACTATAGTAACTAAAGTTGTTCTTATTAACACGTGGTTTTGATTTATAGCAAGTCTTTTCCATCCAATATGGATATCTAGCATATCAGCCTCACTGCAACACAGAAAATTCCTCTTATAATGTGAGAGATCTTTTTTCATGGTATATGAAGCAAAGGTTATGCTATATCATGATGTAATAATTTAATTTTATTCTAATTTTATGGAGCTATAAAATTCAATTTCAATTTTATGGAGCTAAATATTTTAACACTAATCTTTTATCTGAACCATCTTACGTTGCTTTTGTGTCACCAACTTTTTTTTGTCAGAACTGTATCATGAGTTTGTCTATTTATATAGCTACCAATCTATATCAATGTTTACAAGCCACGTGTTATCTTTAAATCCCATTGATTGCCCATTTCAGCTCGTGGAGTGCTGGATTCTTCTCTAATGAATTTCAACGTCTCCTATTGTATCCTATCTTTCTATCTCCCTCTTTCCTCTCGTTTTCCTTCATTCTTCTCTCTCCGTCCTATTCCCTTCTTCTTCTTCTATCTCCCTCTATTGTATCCTATCTTTCTATCTCCCTCTTTCCTCTCGTTTTCCTTCATTCTTCTCTCTCCGTCCTATTCCCTTCTTCTTCTGCCTTCTCACGAGTTCCGGTATTGCAGGAACTGCGGAACGTTCGCCCCATCCTTTGCGAGTGTTAATTGATAAAAATGACTGCGTTCTGGGTTCTGCCGCGTTACCAAGTTGTCGCCCTGTTTATCGATCCCTCAGATTCTTGAGATATCAAAATTCTTCCTCATCCGTTCCATCATTTTACTTTCCTTGCCTTATTACCATAGGTAAGGAAAGTATTGCTTTCCAAAAAAAATTAAGGTGCCCTAATTTCAAATTTTCTATACGTTTCAAGGTCCCCTGAGTCCAAAAACAATATTTTTTCCCATCTGTTTCTTATCTTTGTTCCAAACCTGTCAATGTATTTTTCATTGTGACTTAGAATAGAATAGAATAGAAATAGTCTTCATTTATCAGATTTAACCCTACAGAGACACACTTACTTTATGCTAACACAGTAGACACTCAGGGGTGTTGAACACCCCAATTTAATTTCGCATTTTTCTTTGAAAAAAAAAACAAGTACTTGGACCATACTTCATCATTTCTTAATCATTTTTGTTCCAAGTGCATACGGAAATCAAACGTAAAGCACTGATTATCAATATTTATACTAATTTTAGAAGTACGTAAGTGTTGGAGCTCCTAATCCGGTTTGAACGAATGGCTTGATCATTTTCAATGACAACTTCATCAAAAACTCACGTCTCTTCATTTTATTGTTTTGAATCTCAAGTTGTAGAGAATCATAGCATTCATTCCAATCTGATCCATCATCCCATACCACATTCGTAGTGACAATACAAGTAAATCTTTGTAATAGAAGTGTTTGATAGAAGTCCTACGTAAAAGACACTCTGGGGTGTTTGACACCCCAAACGAAGAACAAGATGAGCTGGCGACCTTGTAGAATGCTATTACTGACTGGAAGTGGTGGAGAGTAGTTGACAATACTACAAACCTAATTTAGACTGGGCATAAATTCCCATCTGTTTGATATTGTCAACTGCAGAACAGAAAAAAAATCCCTGGGGTGTGGAACACCCCAGTGTGTCTCTTTAGGGTTAAGAAATACATTGGAACAGTGTCAATAAATTAAATATATATATAGATATAAATAACTAGGCTAGCCTAGTATAGACAAAAACGCTTCGTCAAAAATCAATGTTAAACTCTTGAAAAGAATACAGCGACAATTCGGCCAGATATCCCCTCAGACTCTCTGCAAACATTTTTGTTTTTTTTTATTATTTGGAGACTGCTTGGTAACTTTACAAAACACTTCTTACCTCTGTATATGATTTTTTCGTAAAAAGATCCAATCTGTGCCTCTCTATTATACGACCAAACCTTGTATTATGCTTATAAACCTCTGTATATGATTTTTTGTTTTCATTCAATACCAAAAATTTCTAAAAATGTTTTGTGCTGTTCAAGGGTTCCATTTTCGGAATACTGAGGCATGCCTTTTCTCGGCCAATCACAGTAGAGCTCAACGTTCATTGGTCGTCAGCTAATGGCCAATCGTAAAGCTTCTCCCACACGTATTATATTCTGTCTCTCAATGTTTCAAGCTTTCAGTTTACAGAGATTTATAATGGTGTAACAACAGTATGAAGTATCTCACATTTGTTGAGATATTTCAGTGGTTTCAACATTATAAACTTTTTACAATTAAATTCTGAAAATCATAATGATATGTAATCATTAGAGTACTAATATAGTCGTCTACGTTAAGGTGCGTACAGATATACGCGCAGGGAACATGAGCAATTCACTTTTAATCAGCCAATCTTTTTATATCTGTATCTTACCGCTTCTGTAAAAATACAGATATAATCAGCTGATTAAAAGTGAATCGCTCATGTTCGCGGCGCGTATATCTGTACGCACCTTTAGCTTTCAATCCACTAGTCACTAGAGATTGATAATACTGTAACAACTGAAATTGTTGTCACAAATCTGTAATATAATAAAGAAAATAATTGGCTTATACACGTACAGGATTGGAAATTCAGGAATGACGCATCATTATAATGGCAGTGTTTAGTTAGCAATGTTATTGCTATCCTTGTCTATCATTCAACAAATAGCGGATAGCGCTATCTCTTTCTCGCTTTGCTCCGTTGCCAGATGGTCATTTAACAATGTAGAATTAACAAAATATTTCATCCTAATTGAAAAAATTCTTTATGAAATAATTGAAAAATATAATTTCCTGCTTAATAAAATTCAATTGATTATTTTCAACGAGAATCAATAGTTAATATTATTACATCAATAAACCTGTATCAGCTATTGTCTATAGAAGGCATTGACAAGACAGACAATCGGCAAAGTAGTTCTGCTATCTTTCTTCCCTGCCGTTGTAACGTGGACCTCACTTTAGTAGAAAAGTATGATTCCTGCAACCCTTATCAATTTTGAAAGAATTTTATTGCTTTTTTGTTTCCATTTTTATCTGTTATATTTCATTAAATTCATTATTATTTATTCAGAATATTCTTCAATGGAACCAATATATAACTTGTTATTATCCTACTCATCAACTACAAGGATTTTATTCTTTGAAGTTTCCAATTATTATATTACCAATATTACAAACATTTTCTTTATATAGAAATTAGTCTTTTAATCCATAACACAATGCAAACAGCTAACTCAAATACATCTCCCTTTGCAGTTTTTTGAAGTCACTACAAGATATGTTTCCGACCTGAATATTGATTGATTGATTGAGTACTTTATTCATGTAGATTACAATATATACTGGCTTTAAAACTTATATACAATAGCTTACAATACAGCAAAATTATAGATGAATTTACATGATATAGACTAAGAAAATAATTATTGAACTGCATATGCTATGAAAAAAGCAATTGGTAATAGCTATAGATAATATTGTTATGCATCTACATAAATTGGCGGAGCTTTAAACATATCAATGTCCATTCTTTGGAAAGAATATTTAAAATATCCTTCCCACTAACTCTACCAAAATTGATGTGAGATTGGATGACTGATTGAGAGGTATTGAATAATATTGTACCATCAATTTTGACTTACCAGTACACACCTATAATTATATTTGAAATTTTTGGACGTTAACTTTTAAAAACTGGTAATAACTTGAAACATAGATAAGAGGACAGTATAGTGGAACGTTGACTTACATTACAGATAAGAATGTCAGTACTTAAGAAAGTCTTGAACTATAATTTAGAGGTTGAAATTTTTTACTCAAATTACCGTCTCCGAAAATTATCTAACAAGTGGCAAACAGTTGTGCAATAGGAGATAAATGACAATGACTAAGTAAAGTTTTCTAAACTGTTCTCACAAAAATATTATTCTATACTATCCACTTACAATCCATTCATAATAATTTTAACATTCATTCTTCAGTCTTTACTATTCTACCTTTATATCTGCTTCAATGGCATTCAATTCATTGGTTCTAAAGGAGGTTCATTCCTTTGCTAAGATTCAAAAAGTGGAAAACATATAAATTAGAACAATGTCGTATTTTGCATTGATCAAATCTCTTCTAGTTTGTATCCTCTAGGACTGCTCATTGATCATCTATAATCTATAATAATATAGTATAGTAAAGATATATTTATAATCCAGAAAAAAATAGTAAGAGTCATTTGTGGATTGAGATCAAGAGAACCTTGCAAAGCATTCTTCAAAAACCTAAACATTCTAACGCTGCCATCTATTTTTATGTATCAATTGTTGGTTTTTGTCAAACAGAATTCAGATAAATTTCAATTCTGCGCAGATAATCACGGGTATAATACACGTAATAGTAGTCTCATTGCTTTTCCAGTACATAGGCACACAGCTCTAGAAAAAACTCCATTCTACTCTGGAATACGTTATTTTAATAAATTACCTGCAGCCATCAGAAAGATTCAATAAACAAATTCAAACTAACAGTCAGAAAAATGCTAGTAGAGAAAGCCCTATACTCTGCTGCCGAATTTTAATTTGTGAAAAGGGGATGTAGAGTGTAACTTAACTTTTTGTGACTTTCATTTCCATGTGAATTTGATTTATTGATTGAGTACTTTATTTATGTAGATTACAATATATACTGGCTCATACACTTATATACAATAGCTTACAATACAGCGAAATTATAGATGAATTTACATAATATAGACTAAGAAAATAATTATTGAACTGTATATGATATGAAAAAGTAATTTGTAATATAATAACTATAGATAATTATATTGTTATGCATCTACATAAATTGGCGGAGCTTTGGACATATCAATGTCCAATCTTCGGAAAGAATATTAAAAATATCCTCCCCACTAACTCTCTACCAAAATTTGATGAGATACATCATAGAGTGTATTTATTTATTTTACTTCCAAGAAGTTAGAACTAAGTCTTTTAAATATAACTTTGTTCTAGTATTGACATGTCACCAGTCAAATGAGTGTTACACAAAAATTGATGTAATGTGACGATAAATAAATGAAATGAAATGAATGAAAGAATTGGCTTATACATGTACGGAATAGTAAATTCACGAATAACACATCATCACGTCAGAACTATACTCAACTGATTAACTTTAAATGTTGCATGTAGATTCACCGAGGATAGTTATAAGCCTATTTTAAATTCTTCAAGTTTTCAGTTTGTACACTTCTTAATTAGCCCCTTGCGGAGCACGGGTTACCTGCTAGTCTCCAATGATGTAAGGAATGGATCGATATGGAAAGAACGTCTCGAAAACTTACAATAATTAAACGAGAACAAGAACACTACTGGATGACATAGCTTGAACTAATTTTCCTCATCGCAAGGAAATCCAATTAGTTTCAATGACTCTTATTCAAATAATTTTATGGAGGAAAAGTTCTTGATTGGATGCAACTAGACAGAGATGGAGAGATATAGATAGAGAGCTCTAGACTCCAGACGACAGAATTATAATTCAGACATTCCTAGACTGGAAGTTTGCAATACCAGAAAGTGTTGTATATTTTAATGAATCCTTGACCCAATAATTGATAATCGAGATGTTTTCTATGACTAGAACTACAGAAGAAGGAAACAAAAAGAAGAAAAACCTTGTTCTCTCCTCCGTGCAAGGACCTTTTCCATCATCAGTTTTAATCCCTTACAAATTTTCTCCACAAGATTATTTATTCATTTATCGACAGAGAAATTCTTTTGGATTTTCTACCTTACCGTATATTACCCAATGTCATTTCCTATTTACACATTCCACAAGCGATATGCTCAACTTCACAAGCTAAGAAATTGAACAGCTCTTTTAAAACGATTCCATTATTGTGAATATCTTGTAGCACTCTGCTATTTGATTTAATTCAATTTTTCACAATTTGACTTGACTCAAGTGAGAAATTATTCAGTTCTTCTTGAAGAAATTTATTGAGTGGTGTAGTAACCAATTGATTAATTTTTTTGAATAAATTCTTATTTGGTTGATATATGATTGTAAGGATGTTGGCTTGCAAGCTATTAAAAAGAGAATATTTATTCTATTATATTTAAAATATTATATTTAAAATGAATATTCATATTCATTATTATTTTTTGAGGAGATAAATCAACATAATTATGAAAATAAATGCAGTCAATAATTTGATAAATTTTATAAAGTCGTATTCTTGTTATGAATATTGAATAGAAAAGTCCATACTTTTGAATTTTCAGAAGATTCGGGTTGAACCTATTGTTCATTCTCCAACTGTCGTGAATTTTTATAAACAATGAGTCTTTAATTAGTCTGGAATCTATGAGTACAATATGTATGTGTAAGGTACGTATAAACATTGGAAAAATTAGTACATGATACATTATAACCTACATAATTGGACAAAATTAGGAAATTGAAGACGTTTTGGGCAATAGCCTGTTTTTTCTTTTCCGACTACTTTATTGTTCACTCTATCCAATAAATAAACTAGTAGCTCTGTGAACAGTAGATCTCACGCAGTATTCTCATCCACAAGTACCTGATTGAAACTATAGACCTTACGGAAATACAGCAATAGGCTGGCTTCTCCACACATCTGTGTAATCACTTGTCAGCTGATTTATGATGAATAATTCTAGAGTCTGATTTTTACTCCAATATTGGCGTATGAAGGAGGCTCCTTTTTCCTTTTATATTATCCTTGAAATGCAAAATTTCCAAAACCTTGTATATACGTCGACGCGCAATTAAAAAGGAACATACCTGTCAAATTTCATGAAAATCTATTACCGCGTTTCGCCGTAAATGCGTAACATAAAAACATATGAACATTTAAACATTAAGAGAAATGCCAAACCGTCGACTTGAATCTTAGACCTCACTTCGCTCGGTCAATAAATAAATTATTGAAATCATTGAGCTTCCTGCTCTTTGAATTATTCAGATCAATGTTTGTTAATTATAAATAAACCGAGCCTTTCACAAGTTAAGCGTCCAATTATAGATGACGAGACGAGACAAACACGTAGCGAAGAGATTCTCCACCGGCGTCCATCAAACCGGAAGTAGCGTCGGGAACTTCCGGTTCCGGACGCGATAAAGCGCGGGAAAACAACAGTGTCGCCATCTGTATGTGGCGAATGCAACTAACTAACTGAACTTGACCCAGCGATGGTCTCTATATTATAGTGAAATCCATGTGATAAAATCAGGATCTGATCAACATGGAATCGCTAATTGCAGAAAGGGAACATGTCCAACTTTTTCAAAAATTGTTTTTTTCAAAAAATCAACTATTTAATGTAAGATACATCGTTTACTGTAGGAAGAATAGGTATATTAGTTCTGCGAGTGAGTGAGTGAGTGAGTGAGTCAGTCAGTCAGTCAGTGAGTGCCATTTCGCTTCTATATATTATAGTATAGATGAAGAACTTTTTTATTCCATTTCATTGTGTTACCAACCCATACTCCTATCAATACAGTGGGTAGATGGTGCAGGTAACTACCCTCCAAAACTCAAATTCGAATTTCATGTATATATCTTCTCCAGATTTTTTTCCAAAATCCAATCAATATCCGAATAGTTTGAATACTATGTTACTAAATAGGTTATTCTCCTAACTCAAATTCGAATTTCATGAATATTTTCTCCAGAATTTTTTTCCAAAATCCAATCAATATCCGAATAGTTTGAATGCTATGTTACTAAATAGGTTATTCTCCTAACTCAAAATCGAATTTCATGAATATTTTCTTTCCAATTTTTTTCAAAATACAATCAATTTGGCAATTGTTTTGTAACATCATATGGTACTGAAAACTGCCAATGAATATGATACAAAAAAAGAGTCAATTTCTTTCGAAATCCAATTAATTTGCCAATTGTTTTGATACATTTTACGGTACTGAATACTCCTATGACTATGATACACAAAAAGGGGCGATTTCTTTCAACGCCATGACTTGATTTAATTATGTGACAGCTTTCCACGGTAATTGCCTTAATTGAAAACCTGGGAGGGTGAAGTTAGGGCGCAGCCGGCCCTCTCTCACACTTGGTAATGAGTGACCAGAAAACACTATTAGGGCTACGGTGCGGGGCCAGCATCTAATCCCAGTCCACCAACTATAAAAAAGTCAATAAATCAAGCAGCTGTGTAGGCCAGCCTCGTAATGGCGATCTCATGTACCACACCACGGGAGTTCACCAGGCTTTTCTACCAACAGTCCAGATTTCTGGATTCTGCAACGTTGTCAGATCGTTCTTCAACAGTGTATAAATATAATTAATCATCGGAATATACAATCTCAATTATCATGAGAATTCATTATTCAATCATCATTCATAAAACCTCATTCATGATAAATTCCTCAAAAACATTGACACAGTGGTTGGAGGCAAGTATAGTGAAGTCCACGCTATTATTATAGCAGTATTTGATTAAATTGGAGTCGCTATCCTTGCTTATTGACCGAGCGAAGTGAGGTCTAAGATTCAAGTCGACGGTTTGGCATTTCTCTTAATATTTGAATGTTTGTATGTTTAAATGTTTTTATGTTGCGCATTCACGGCGAAACGCGGTAATAGATTTTCATGAAATTTGACAAGTATGTTCCTTTTTAAATTGCGCGTCGACGTATATACAAGGTTTTTTCGAAATTT
Source organism: Nilaparvata lugens (assembly GCF_014356525.2). Classification (NCBI taxonomy): domain Eukaryota; kingdom Metazoa; phylum Arthropoda; class Insecta; order Hemiptera; family Delphacidae; genus Nilaparvata; species Nilaparvata lugens. Next base: position 54,436,207 of record NC_052509.1, read on the forward strand.
TGTATTTCAAGGATAATATTAAAGGAAGGAGCCTCCTTCATACGCCAATATTACCGTAAAAATCAGACTATAGAATTATTCTTCATAAATCAGCTGTCTAGTGGTCTATAATACTACCCGTTCAAAAACATCGAACATCTTGAAAATGTATCTTTCCATCAACGTTAGTAGCCTACTTAGTAGACAGTTGACTATAATACTACCCGTTCAAAAACATCGAACATCTTGAAAATTGTATCTTTCCATCAACGTTGTAGACAGTTGTAGCAGACCTGATAACAGCGCTCACACTCACATTCCGGGACGACACGTCACGGTACGATATAGGACAGAAAGCTCTATGTTTATTAGGATTTTTTATAGACATTTTTAATTGATAAATTATTTATTAATTTTTGAGAAAACATAACAACAGGTCAATGTAACTCACTGAGCGCGAGGTCTACTGCTCACAGAACTACTAGTAATGATATAGCTTCAGAATACAGAATTGCAATGTAGTAGTTTTCTCTGATATAGCCTAATAAAGAAATAAAATATCTGGGTATCATTTTTGATAATAGACTGAGTTGGATGCAGCACATAGCCTACTTGAAAAATAAGTTGAGAAAGTTGATCTTCGTTTCTCTAAATTACATGGTATCCTCAATGTTAAAGAATTAAGAATGGTATATTTTCATTTGCTCAATCCATCATGACATACGGTATTATTGCATGGGGCGGTGCATGTGATGTATACATTAAAGAATATCTATAACTCAGAAAGCAATTATCAAGGCTGGACTAGGTCTGGAAAGGACTTATTCATCAGATCTCTTGTTCAATTTTTTCAATGTTCTCACTATAAAAAAACTTTTCATCAAATCTGTTATGACCTATGCATTTAAAAATAAGATGTTTTCAATAATTCCTCTCAACACAATTACCTGACCCGCGGCTCATATCTCCATCATTCTGGTGTTTCACGTAATATGAGATCTGTCTGCGACAGAAATGTGACCAATCTGGTTCACGTAATTCTGCGGAATGCACCTTTGTTTGTTAGTCAGACGGGGGAATGCTCAATATACCAATACAAAAGAGTATTGCGGGGGTGGTTATCTGCCTTAAATACGACGAATGTGATCTGATTTTGAGATCTGCGTACGTCTAGCCCCGCTGCGCGCAAACGCGGTGGTTAAACTCCAGGCTTTCGCTACAAATTATTCTACTGTAGACCTATATTCTATACAAATTTTATTCCTCTATATATTTATTATTTTGAGCTTCCAATTTTCATCTTCTCTACCTCTATCAGTAATCAACCAATGAATTTAAATGCATCTAACAGCCATTTTAGAATGTTGGTGTGTGTGTTATGTGTGTGGTGTGTGTGTGGCTGTCTTCCCCCTCCCTGTATGTGTGAGTTGTATGTGTGTAGTTGTGCTAAAATATTTCTATGATTGAATAATAATTTCTATTATTTAACATATCATAATTCAATTTACTTCTTTATTTAAGTTATTCTTTTCATTTCAATACAATGTACCTAGCCAAATCTAATTTCCAGGAATTTCTCTCAAGTTATAATAATTAAAATAATGTAATCACGAACTCAAACAACTCACAAACTGACCTGCGTGTCCATGTGAGTGTTGTTTCAATTATATCTTTTTATATATTGTTTATACTGTAAATGTTGGAAACAAATAAATTTGATTTGATTTGATTTGATTTGAATTCATTATTCAATCATCATTCATAAAACCTCATTCATGATAAATTCCTCAAAAACATTGACACAGTGGTTGGAGGCAAGTATAGTGAAGTCCACGCTATTATTATAGCAGTATTTGATTAAATTGGAGTCGCTATCCTTTCTTATTGACCGAGCGAAGTGAGATCTAAGATTCAAGTCGACGGTTTGGCATTTCTCTTAATATTTGAATGTTTGTATGTTTAAATGTTTTTATGTTGCGCATTCACGGCGAAACGCGGTAATAGATTTTCATGAAATTTGACAGGTATGTTCCTTTTTAAATTGCGCGTCGACGTATATACAAGGTTTTTTCGAAATTTTGTATTTCAAGGATAATATTAAAGGAAGAAGCCTCCTTCATACGCCAATATTACCGTAAAAATCAGACTATAGAATTATTCTTCATAAATCAGCTGTCTAGTGGTCTATAATACTACCCGTTCAAAAACATCGATCATCTTGAAAATGTATCAACCCATCAACGTTAGTAGACAGTTGACTATAATACTACCCGTTCAAAAACATCGAACATCTTGAAAATTGAATCTTTCCATCAACCTTGTAGACAGTTGTAGCCAGACCTGATAACAGCGCTCACACTCACATTCCGGGACGACACGTCACAGTACGATATAGGACAGAAAGCTCTATGTTTATTAGGATTTTTTCTAGACATTTTTAATTGATAAATTATTTATTAATTTTTGAGAAAACATAACAACAGGTCAATGTAACTCACTGAGCGCGAGGTCTACTGCTCACAGAACTACCAGTAATGATATAGCTTCAGAATACAGAATTGCAATGTAGTAGTTTTCTCTGATATAGCCTAATAAAGGAAAAAATTGGCTTATACACGTACGGGATAGGAAACTCACGATTGACGCATCATCACGTCTGAACTGCTGGACTGATTAGCTTGAAATTCTCCATATAGATTCTTTATTTACAGAGGATGGTTATTGGCCTATTTCAAACACTTCAATATTCCACTCGGTCAAGTTTTGAGTTTGTCAAGCTTAAAATCAGACCCTTGCGGAGCACGAGTTACCTGCTAGTTGAGAAATACGCTCTCGCGCTCTCTCTGTCAATCAATCAATCTCTCTCCCTCTATCTAACCTGCCTATACTCGCTCTCTCTCTCCCACTCTCTATGGACGGTAACTTCACCATAAACACATTATCCACGAAGTAGAAGAAATTTTCTTCTTCTTTCTCTTTCTTCTTCTCTGTGCACTATCATTACTTTTTCACTCTCCCCTCAACAAACTTCTCTCGTTCTCTCGCTTTCTTCTCGCCTTCTCTTCTTCTACCATTTTCTCTATCCTTTTCTTTCAATATCTCTGTCTCTTTCTCAATAATCACTCCGCTGAGAACAGGAAATGTACTAACGAAGTGTGTAAATGAAGAAGAAGAAAAGGATAGAAAGAAAGCGGAGCAAAAGTTGAAAAAGGCGGGCGAATTACTGGGAAAAGGAAGTGATCCTTGGAATTGTTCCCTCTTTTTCCATTTCTGTTTCTCGTCGTCTTATTGTCATTCTTGACGTGCTATTAGAAGAATTCATTGTCTTCCCAGTTCAACTGCTAGATGAAAACACATTATTACACTTCAGTTGGAAGTTGAAACGAAAGGTAGAATAATATTGTACATTGTTAAATTCCAAGGTACTCATTCTATTCTGGTTATCATACCTGAAGCAGAAAGCAACGTTAGAAACCACAACATAAAATAATATTATGCAGCTGCACTTGCATTCATAATACTTTCAAAAGTTGTTTTGTCATTGTAATTTCCCGTTGGCACTAATTTCTACTATTGTAAGTTTACTTTACTTTAATTTACTTTTCTTGTTCGTCACAATTATTAAACTGCATTAAGGGAGCAACGATCCCGCAGTATATGACACGTCAAAGTTTAATCGAATGGTGCGTACAGATTTACGCGCCGCGAACATGAGCAATTCACTTTTAATCAGCTGATGCCAAACTTTTTATATCTGTATCTTACCGTTTCTGTAAAAATGCAGATATAGTCAGCTGATTAAAAGTGAATTGCTCATGTCGAAAGAGCATCTTTAGTTGCGATACAATGCTATGGTAGATATTAAGGTGCGTACAGATAGATGCGCCGCGAACATGAGCAATTCACTTTTAATCAGCTTATGCCAAGCTTTTTATATCTGTATCTTACCGTTTCTGTAAAAATACAGATATAGTCAGCTGATTAAAAGTGAATTGCTCATGTTCGCGGCGCGTCTAACTGTACGCACCTTAATATCTACCATAGCATTGTATCGCAACTAAAGATACTCTTTCGACAAGGTTTCTGTAGAATTTTATTTATTCCGTCACGTTCAATTATGTCATTTATAATTTGAGAAGGCACTACAGGATTATGCCCATAACTATTAAAAGTAGGATACTATAGATTAACTATTAAATGAGATAGAGAACGTCCAAGAAAAAGATGGTCCGAGTATAGCGACGATGAGGTTCGAGACAGGCAATGATGCCTTAACCGTGAAAAAGAGGTTCAGAACAGGAAATGATGTGAAAATAAGAGAAAGATGGAGAAGGATAAGGAGAAGAAGAAGAAGAAGAAGAGAAAGAAGAAGAAAAGGAAGAAGAAGACGACGAAGAAGGAGGAAGAAGATGGAGAAGAGGAGGAGTAAGGGGGTGGAGGAGGAGGAGGAGAAGAAGAAGAAGGAGGAGGAGAAGAAGATGATGATGTTGATGATTATGAAGAAGAAGAGAAGAGGAAGACGAAGAAGAAGAAGAAGAAGGAAGAAGTTGGAGAAGAAGGGGGAGACAACAGCGAGAAACACGTGATTGTTGACCACGATAAAAGTTCAACTTCACCTGGGCATGTCACACTTCTGTTTCTCCTTATCTTCTTCTTCTTCTTCTTCTTCTTCTCTTGCTTCTTCTAGTATACCGGATGACAGCGAGACACAAGCTGACTTCTTAATTGACTACTACTGACTGCCCAACCCATCATCACGCATTTCAAAAAAAGAAAGCAGCTCTTTCTGCACTAGAGGAGTATATAAATTGTTTGAATAGAATTCCATGTACTTCACCACTATTTACCTTGGTACTTTATCTTCGGTGTATCCTAAACTTTGTTGTATACACCCAACTTGGTGTATCATTGAATGTCCATCGGAATCCTATTTCTATATAAAATTAACGTCGCAATCAATAGACTACTCTTTAGTTAATTCCCTTGGAATATAGGTGGAAAATAAATGAAACTATGTTGAATTTAGGTTTGGATTTAGTAATTGGCGTCCCTATACCCAATATTTCCTCCGCTTCGACTCTAGTTGAACATTAAACTAAAATAAAACGTTATATTAAACATTAAAATATTGAACTCTTTAATATAGCACAAGAAAGAACTTGCTAATTTACGTACGGGATAGGAAAATTATGGTTGACGCATCATCACGTCTGAACTACTGGACAGATTGAATTGAAATATTGCATTTAGGTTCTTAGTTTACATTTGATGTTTATAGGCCTATTTCAATTTAAGTAGATAAAGTTTTCATTATGTCAAATCTTTAATTAGACCGTTGCTGAGCACGGGTTATCAGCTGGTATAATAAAAAGTCTAAGTTCCGGTTGCACAAAAGCCGATTAAATTTTAACCGTGATTAATTCCACGAGAACCAATCAGAGAAGCCGTCTTTTCAAAAATGCTTTCCCTGATTGGTTCTCGTGAAATAATCACGGTTAAAATTTAACCGGCTGTTGTGCAACCGGGCCTTAGAAATTATCAAAACTACAAATGTCAATTCTGTGGCTTCTAAAAATAGGCCTATAACCATAATGAATAAGAATCTAATTTCGGGGCACCGAGCTTTGCTCATTATTTTTATTTATCAATAAACAGAACCATGGCTTACTTTAGATATAGACTGCTATGACAGATCACAATTCTCTAAATTAATCGTGTTTATATTTCACAGCTGGCTGTACGTCATCTTATGAATTTCGGGGATGCGATATTTTGATTATTCACATACTCACTCGCTCACTCACTTTTTTACTATCCACAGCTGTTTCAGCCAAGGATGAATTATCCTTTCAATGTCGTTCAGCGAGTTTTCTCAAGGATGAGACCTAGTGCAATCGAATCTTTATATCGTAGACCTACTATGTTCCAAATTTCGTGAAAATCGTTAGAGCCGTTTTCGAGATCCGTTAAACATAAATAACCAGATATAAAAATAGCCAGATATAAAAATAACCAGTTATAAAAATAACCAGATATGAAAATAACCAGATATAAAAATAACCAGATATATAAATACAGAAATTGCTCGCTTAATATAATAGGATATATGCAACATTTCAAGATAATCAGTCCAGTAGTTCAGACGATAAGGTGATGATAAGGTTTTGATAAGTGGTAAGGGGTTGAGATGGGTTTTGTGGTTGAAAGTTGTATAAATTTGAAAATTGGGTCAACATAACCTCAAACCTTGAAAACAGGTTACAGGTGACTGCACGAAATTGAAGCCGACCTTGCAGACGGGGTCATTGGCCTCTATTAAAGGGGATGTACTCTTCCAATGTTAACTTTAACACGGATGATTATGAATAATTTTTTGAGGTTTTTACTTTTCTGTCTACTGTTTCAAAAGGTGATTGATATACAAGTAATGCAACCTACTTTTCTATGTACATGATACATAATAAGGAACTAGCAGGTAACCCGTGCTTCGCAAGGATCTTATGGAAAACTTGACATTTTAACATTTTTCCATGTACATTAATTTAACATGATTATTAATTTAACTTGATTACATGATACATTTTATGCATAATACCATAGATAAAGGATAAGCATAATTATAGAATAATTAAGGATATTTTTCTTGTCTCTGATAATACGTAATACCAGAGACAAGAAATATAGCTTATTATGCTTATCCTTTATCTATGGTTATACATATTCATGAACTAGCAGGTAGCCCGTGCTTCGCAAGGATCTAATTAAAAACTTGACATTTTAACATTTTTCCATGTACATTCTATTGATTACATGATACATATACTTATAATACATAATACATATTCATGAACTAGCAGGTAACCCGTGCTTCGCCATGAACTTATTGAAAACTTGACATTTCAACATTTTTCCATGTACAGTTATAATTATTGATTACATGAGTAATAAGTAATACATATTCATGAACTAGCATGTAACCCGTGCTTCGCAAGGATCTTATTGAAAACTTGACATTTAAAATGTTTTTATTGGATGAATCATAAGGTATTGAAGGACGTTGAAGACACTTTCAAGTGAATGAACAATCAATAATATAATTGCCAGGTGTATTATTTTTCGTTCCCTTGAAGCCGAATCTTGTAAAAAACTTTTTTTTAAGGACTACCTTATTATTTCATCTTTCAATGTAATTACATTAGTGTAATTTGCATTGTAAATAAATAAATAAGGGTACTTTGCTTTCTAATTTTTATGTAACAGCTAGCAGGCATGAATATTTTCTCACCAAATATTTGACGATATCATTCAAATATTGAAATCATAAGAGATTTGAGAAAAATATAATATAATATTGTAAGAATATTGTGAGAGTTAGATTAACATCAGTTTAGCTGTCTCAGTATTTCTGCAGTGATGATATTCTCCCTTACTTTGATTTTTGGTGTAACATGAATTGAATAACATTTAGAAAGCCAACTTCTTTGATAATTATAATAAAAATATTGTGTATTTCATCATTTCTAAAGAAATTTCCATGCATTTAGAAGCGATGACAGTATTCCACCAATCTGTTAATGATATTTCGCTGTGAAATTTGAAGCTAGTAAAAATATTCAATTCAATTTTTCTTCCGTCTGTGACCAGTGTAGTCGATATACAGGAAAGACATTGTCGATTAATAAAAACAGAGAACATTTTCCATAAATACAAAGATTAGAATAGAGACTGAACTTTATTTTTTCTAGTGACTGTAGGTAAAGATATCCTATTATATTAAGCGAACAATTTCTGTATTAATTTATATATCTAGTTATTTTTATATCTGGTTATTTATGTTTAACGGATCTCGAAAACGGCTCTAACGATTATCACGAAATTTGGAACATAGTAGGTTTATGATATAAAGATTCGATTGCACCAGGTCTCATCCTTGGGAAATCTCGCTGAACGACATTAAAAGGATAATTCATCCTTGGCTGAAACAGCTGTGGATAGTAAAAAATTGAGTGAGCGAGTGAGTATGTGAAAAATCAAAATATCGCATCCCCGGAATTCATAAGATGACATATATAGCCAGCTGTGAAATATGAACACGACCATTTTAGATAATTTTATTCATTTATTGTATAAAACACTATAATCATAATACAATTATGACATTGGAGGAAAAACTAGGCTGAGCCTGTACTATTTCTCTCCAAAAATTTTGATAAAATGCTAATGTTGTCCAAAAGTTAAGGTTATGTAATCACACACTGCTTCGTCACTTGATTTTCGGTCCTGGAATAATGAATTGAAAATTTTGAATTTTGAAGGTTGATGTTATACTCTAAATGAATCACAGAATGTATCACAATAATTAAAAACTTTTAAAATATTGCACTTATTTGAAAAAATTGAATACAAAATCAAAAACCTACTCACTATTAGTTATTTACAACTGATTGTGTTCTGTTTATCAATAAATAAAAATAACGAGTGATGCTCGGTGCTCCGATATTAAGCGATTATTTGACGAACCTTGATTAAAATTAGTAGTTGATTTCTACATGTTAGAGGTATCATTCAAAATGTAGACTTTTTATACATTGCAGTAATGAAAATGCAGTTATGCAACTCCCCAGATGCAACTGAAACTTAATAGGATCATTGTCACCATTTGTGATAGGGTTTAATGCAATAGTGTAACTTGTAACCTGATAACAATTCAGATGTGTGTAAACAGAGTGGAGAATGGCACTTGTTAGATTTCAACAACCACACACCGCTTAAAGGGGTCTTCAAATCCGATTTAAACACAGTTTACCCACTTGGACTACCAGATTACAAGATAATACCTTTGTATGTATGTTCTGAAATTAACTTTGCTGTACTATTCCTTTCCCTATACTAGTAGTTCTGTGAACAGTAGACCTCACGCAGTATTCTCATCCACAAGTACCTGATTGAAGCTATAGACCTTATGGAAATACAGCAATAGAATGGCTTCTCCACACATCTGTGTAATCACTTGTCAGCTAATTTATGATGAAAAATTCTATAGTATGATTTTTACTCTAATATTGGCATATGAAGGAGGCTCCTTTTTCCTTTTATATAATCCTTGAAATGCAAAATTTCCAAAAAACCTTGTATATACGTCGACGCGCGATTGAAAAAGGACTTGTCAAATTTTATGAAAATCTATTACCGAGTTTCGCCGTAAATGCGCAACATATAAACATTCAAACATTAAACATTTAAACATAAAGAGAAATGCCAAACCGTCGACTTGAATCTTAGACCTCACTTCGCTCGGTCAACTGCACCCATAGTGAGGTCCACGTTATAATGGCAGTGTTTGATTAGCGATGCTCCTGCTATCCTTGTCTATCATTCAACAGAGCGGATAGCGTTATTTCTTTCTCGCTTTGCTCTGTTGCCAGATCGTCTTTTAACAATGTAGATTTAATAATTTATTAACAAAATATTTCATCTTAATTATGAACATTTATTATGAAATTATTAAAAAATATAATTTCTTGCTTAATAAAATCCAATCCATTATTTTAAACGAGATTTTTCTTTCGATTAAAACTACTTACTAGGACTAACCATTAATTTTGTTCTTCCATTTCTTATCTTAAAATATTAATTTTAATTGCCAAAGTCTTCCAGTGAAGCCTACAGGTCTAATCTATAATTTCACCACTTCAAATTCGTTCACTACACTAAACGAAACGAGAATGAACAGTTAATATTACATCAATAAACCTGTATCAGCTACCGTCTATAGAAGATTGTAGCGTGAATGTTGATGTTGTGGAACTTTTCCATAGTTGAATAGACTTAAAACGTTGTCATAAATCCACTTTGATTAAATAAAAATCAATATTTTACAGGAGCATGCTTTCGTGTGAGCAAAGCATGCTCCTGTGAAATATTAATTTTTATTTAATTGAAGTGGATTTTTGACAACGTTTTAAGTCTATTCAATTCGGCTATAGAAGACATTGACAAGATAAAGGATCGGCATCCTTGTTCTCTTATCTTTCCCTAACTGCCATCATAACGTGGCCCTCACCATAGACAGAATATTCTGTATGTTATTCAGGTAGGCTACTCTCAAACAAGTAGAAAGGCGTTTCGAGAGATTATTTTTGAAATGAAGTGAATAAATTCTCAAAACGTATTTGGAAGGTAAATGTTGGAGGATCGTGACTGCTTTTAAAATGTAATCTGTGGAGAAGGAGGCGGTCAGATTTGTCCTTTGTTCAACGTGTTGACATTTAATTTTTCAGGTTACATTTTCTAGCATTCAGAGTTTGTAATATTCTGGGATTTTTTTCCCAAAGAGGTGGAACTAGAGAAACAGCAATATGAATACAATTTTTCCTATGATCTCGACGTTTCATTCGCTCCTGTACACACAGCAAATTATCAGAGCTATCTACATTATTACTCTCAACTGAAACTGAAATTCATTTTTCATGAATGTTTCACGATTTGATATAAACGTTGGTTCACTTTTGAACAATCAAGTCTTCAATTTACATTCACAAATCTTCGAGATTTTCAAGCCGTAGAGTCTCGGAACTTACAGTGAGAGCTTTAAGGTGCGTACAGATATACGCGCCGCGAACATGAGAAATTCAGTTTTAATCAGCTGATGCCAAGCTTTTTATATCTGTATCTTACCGTTTCTGTAAAAATACAGATATAGTCAGCTGATTAAAAGTGAATTGCTCATGTGCGCGGCGCGTATATCTATCTGTACGCACCTTTATACTATCATGACTACTCTCAACTAGAATTAAAATAAAGTTCCAATGAAATATCTCTCTCACTCTCTTTTCATTATTTTTATCCTTCATCCATTTATACAATAAGTACATCATCGGAATAATAGGGAAAGGAAAAATAAGATAACCTTGTGCTATTCCTCTCCAATTTTAGATAACACATAGTCCGAAATAGGTCAAGTCTTGTAGTTTTTCAATTCACAAGATTTTCAGTCCTCAAGTATTTTCACAAAGTAGATTTTTGAATTTAGATGCTTCGAAACTGTACATAGAAGGAATATTTCTCATTATTATCACTAGAATAGGAGATATTCACATATTAAAAATATAATTTTGAAGATTTACCGAAAAACAAACTTGATTCTAAAAGCACAGCAATTTGATCCAAGATTTCTTTTCGTTCTCCTCTGATAAACTGAGTTTATCAATGATATTTATGTAATGATGAGATCTCCTCTGATAGACTGAGTTTATCAATGATGTTTATCTAATGATGAGATCTCCTCTGATAAACTGAGTTTATCAATGATATTTGTGTAATGATGAGATCTCATTTATCTCTTTCCTGTATACTTGTAATATGAATATAAAGAAAATAAAAAATCTTAGTACCCTTTTTTAAAAATATTTTATCACAACATGTTTCGGTCATTTATGCCATTTCGAAAATGGCATGAATGACCGAAACATGTTGTGATAAAATATTTTAAAAGAGAGGTACTAAGATTTTTTATTTTCTTTATATTGATGAGATCTCCTCTGATAAACTGAGTTTATCAATGATGTTTATGTAATGATGAGATTGACAATGGTGTAACAACCGAAACCGGTCTTTCTAACTATCAATAAAATCTGTGGTTATTGACAATTTCTTAGTCTTTTTATCTAATATCCACAATATCAATTTTAATTACCACAATATCAACTTCTGAACTATACAAAAAGTCATCATAAGAATATAAGCAGATCATAATCTACCCATTTTTGAGCTGGAATCTCACTTCAGTGCAATATTATGATTACCATGTTGAACAAGGTTGACGATAATTAGGACAGACCTGTGCTTTGGCAGAAATGCAATACATGATACACAAATGTATTTGATCATGCAGTCTCTTTATGCTCGTTCAATTTGTCATTAGTGTCACACATATCAGTCCTTACACTTCCACTGTACAGAGAACGGTATTAGCTGAATATTTAATTACTTGCTAACTGATACATTAATCTGCCATAGCATTGTTTGTAACAACCAATGATTCTGTAGCGTTGTCTCCCTTGATTATACCATTGGTTGATTTGGGAGGGAAGGATTTTTAATTGGATTTGGATATGATGAACTAGCTAGAAACATACATCGATCTTGAATAATTGAAATTAGTCGTGTTGTGATTGAGAAGATGAGTATCTGATGTTTTCTATTGTGTTTTGTTTAAATACTTTCAGAAGCCCTACAGAAAAGTGATTATTAAAAGTGATTACACCAAGTGTTTTACAAAACAATGGCGATACCGTTAATAACATACGGTAGTGAGGCATGGATCTTGAACAGACAAAATGAATCTCGTATACAAGCTGCTGAAATGAGATTTTTACGAGCGGTCAAAGGTTGTAGTAGACTGGATAAAATAAGGAATGACAACATAACAGCTGAATTGAATGTAGAACCGCTATTGGATATTCTGAAGAAATATCGGGAAAATTGGTCTACTCATTTATTCAGAATGTCATCCAATAGGCTCCCAATATTAGCATGGGAGTACAAACCCGAAGGAAAGCGAGGCATAGGAAGACCAAGGAAGAAATGGATGCCGTACAGGCCAATAGAGCCTTATCCTTGTAAGAAGATGATGATGATGATGATGATGATGATGATGATGATGATGATGATGATTACACCAAGTTATTGAAGTTGTTATACATACAATTAAATTCTCCCACATTTTATAAAAAAATATCGGGGGATCGAGCTGTGGTCTGGAGTGAGAAGGCATAGAAAATTTGTAACGAAACATTGAATTTATAGTTTATATTTATTTATTCATTTTCTCAGTCGTACAATTATTTTAACAGTTATATGAGGAGGCACAACAGGCTTATGCCCAAAACTGTCCCTTTTCAAATTTATACTACAGTCCAAATCAAAATCTAGGTTAAGCGACTGTCACTCATCAAAATAACAATTTATCCACATTAAAAAAAAACACATCATCAATTACAAATAGAAATACTATGAATTTGATTCAGAATGATATACTATGTTTGCTACAATATTTGTTAATATACTATGTACTATTCTACACTAACAGCATCTAGTTACTATTTTTGACTTTTTGAAGTAAACATGTTTTCTAAAAAAAAGAGAAATGAACGAAAAAATGTTTCTCTTGCTAAATTTTTCTTCTCGTGAGATCAGCTGGATGATCCCACACATGCACTCGTTCACTCACTTCCATTACGGTATCGACAGACGACAAAATTTCCAGCTGTTTTCCAAGGACGTATTTATCCTTTTAATGTCCGTCAGCGAGTTATCCCAGGGTTGAGACCTAGTGCAATCGAATCTTCATATCATAGACCTACTTTGTTCCAAATTTCGTGAGAATCGTTAGAGCCGTTTTCGAGATCCGGTCATATACAGATATATATATCTACATCTAAACATATAAACAGAAATTGCTCGTTTAATTGTATAGGATAGACCTGGTCATTATATTATTACACATCTTCAAATATCCAGTTTGTTTCTGAATACTATCTGAGGGTTATTCCATTGAAATTATATAAGTTGTATTTTAAACGGAAAAATCCTTCACTTATTCTATCATTATTTTTCAAAAGATTACTGCGAAATGAATTGAGGATGGATTTTGCGGCTTTCACAGGAAATTCGTTTATTTCCTTGTTTTATTTTTGGCGGCTGATAGTCTCACATTATCGTTTCTCCTTCATTTTTCTAACAAAATCAGAATGTTTTTCAATTGTAGTCTGTTTTCCTGTAACTCACAGATGAATATGTATAATGTAGTAACAGAGAAAACTTCTGTACTTGATTAATAATAATAATCATTCTATTTGTTAACAGCACAGCTATACAAATGAGTTGAGTTGGTATACAATATTATTACAATCATCACACTGCATTAAAGTATTTTAGTAACTTACATTATACAATCTTTGGCAATAAATTGAATTATTTACAGGAAATTAACATAATTTTTAACGAGCTATGAAACATCGAGTAGACTACTGTAATTGACAAAACAAATATTTGCACCATATGGTAATAATCATAACACGGAAACAACACTATCATATTATTATAACAATTGATAATAGAATAGTAGTATACTATTTGAAAGGCTACTTGATTAATAGATTGTTTATTCTATGGTAATACATAGAATAAACTTTAGATTCCTATAAAATAAGTAGAATCACAAACCGTATTATAACAAGTCATTCATTTATTCATTTTATTGTACAAAATACTATAATTGACCGAGCGAAGTGAGGTCTAAGACTCAAGTAGACAGTTTGGCATTTCTCTCAATATTTGAATGTTTATATGTTGTGAATTTCCGGCGAAACGCGGTAATAGATTTTCATGAAATTTTTTGACAGGTATGTTCCTTTTCAAAGTGACCGTCGACGTATATACAAGGTTTTTGGAAATTTTGCATTTCAAGGATGATATAAAAGGAAAAAGGAGCCTCCTTCATACGCCAATATTAGAGTAAAAATCAGACTATAGAATTATTCATCATAAATCAGCTGACAAGTGATTACACAGATGTTTGGAGAAGTCAGTCTAATCATAGAGAAACAATAGCATAAGTAGATATCCCATGGTATAGGGTGTTTATGTCGCAACTTTTACTGTTATCTCAAGCCTATAGTCCACGTAGCTCTTTCCTGTGAAGCTTTATAAAGCTGGTAGTCTCTCATATTGTACCGTTCATACACTCTTATCCGGTCAAAACAGTAAAAATCAACAATATTCTACAGTAATTGGCTTGAGATAACAGTTAAAGTTGCGACATAAACGCCCTATACCATGGGATATCTACTTACGCTATTGTTTCTCTATGGTCTAATGCTGTATTTCCATAAGGTCTATAGTTTCAATCAGGTACTTGTGGATGAGAATACTGCGTGAGGTCTACTGTTCACAGAACTACTAGTATAATTATGACATTGGAGGAAAAACTTGTCATACCTATTGAATTAACGCTACATCAGAAAAAAAGCGTAATCTATGATTGAAGCTGTTTCTTGGTTGATTCTAGTTTGTTCAATTTCTTACTATACATTTTAACAATACAGATTAGTGTACATTCAAACTATCAAAATTATATATTAATTATTCCCAACTACATTTTAATAGTTATTTCTAACTGTTGTTCTTTCCCGATCATATTCAAATGAATTGTATTTGTATCAACAAATAAAGAAATCATTTTAAATAGTTTTTAAACTAGTAGTTCTGTGAACAGTAGACCTCGCGCGCTCAGTAAGTTACATTGACCTGTTGTTATGTTTTCTCAAAAATCAATAAAAATGACTAGAAGAAATCCTAAATAAACATAGAGCTTTCTGTCCTATCGTACCGTGACGTGTCGTCCCGGAATGTTAGTGTGAGCGCTGTTATCAGGTCTGGCTGCAACTGTCTACAACGTTGATGGAAAGATACATTTTCAAGATGTTCGATGTTTTTAAACGGGTAGTATTATAGTCCACTAGACAGCTGATTTATGATGAATTATTCTATAGTCTGATTTTTACTCTAATATTGGCGCATGAAGGAGGCTCCTTTTTCCTTTTATATTATCCTTGAAATGCAAAATTTCCAAAAACCTTGTATATACGTCGACGCGTAATTTAAAAAGGAACATACCTGTCAAATTTCATGAAAATCTATTACCGCGTTTCGCCGTAAATGCGCAACATGAAAACATATCAACATATAAACATTTTAAACATTAAGAGAAATGCCAAACCGTCGACTTGAATCTTAGACCTCACTTCGCTCGGTCAATAAATCATTTAAAATAGTTTTTAAACTATCATTTATCATCAGATAAAAATTCATGGCTCCACTAGTTGATGAGTTTCTCACGTCCAGCCTACAAAACATTATAAGCCAATTTTTCCTTTATTATATTATACATTATTCCTGAGAATAATGTAATACCATTTACAACAGTGGACATATTATGAGAATAACGTATCAACAGTAAACATATTGATACATAGCTATGACATTCTTCTGAGTTCTTCTACAAGCATCGTTTGAAAAAGTGAACATCGAAAAAAGTAAAATGAATGGAGAACCACTGTTCAAAAAGACAATCGCTTATCTTGTCATCATCCGAATGAATCCTCTCTAATGCTCCTCGACCAAGTCATTCTTTCACCACTTACCAGGGTCGTTAATCTTTTTCCGTTTTCCAATATTCTCTCCGCCGTGCACAGTACAAGTTATTCGAATTGGAAAAATTGTTTGAATCGGTAGTGAAGGTTTTGCGATGTAGACGAAACGTGACGAGCTGGTTCCAGGAAGAGAGATAGCGTGAGAGAGAGTGATGACGTTTGAGTTCTTTATTAATGTATGTTACAATATATACTAAGAGAGAGAGAGAGAGAGAGAGAGAGAGAGAGAGAGAGAGAGAGAAAAAGAGTGAGTGAGAGACAGAAAGAAAGAGAGAGAGAGAGAGAGTAAGAGAATGGGTGAGTGTGAGGAAGGTGACGAGCCTGAGATTGGCAAAGAGTTTTCAGAGGAAGAGAGAAAGATGGAAACGATGGCCAAACCATTAAGGAACGTGACATTAGAAAGAGATGGAAGATGGGTTACCGGTTGATATCCGGGAATTGTTAATCAATCAAACTTGTTTTTTTAGAGGGTTTTTCATTGTTCCGAAAAACCCTTAATCGAAGCCCGTAATCGAGCTCTAGTTTTAGCGCCTCCATGGTTACAGGCCACAGAGTTTCATCAGAAGAGGGGGAAATTCTCTACCCCCTCCCCATATGGGAGATCTGAAATCAACCCCCCTAGATTTTCATCAACCCCTCTCGGATTCTTTCAAGCGCTTAAATATAGTCCAGCTCATCCGTTTTCAGAATATGGTTTAATGATTTTTTAAACCATATCGCTGGAAAATATTTTCACAGCTGGCTGTATCTCTCACACTACAGCTACAGACTGCGAAAAGTTCTAAATAAACAGAGTTTGCTCTCTCGTCCGGCCATTTGCAAAACATAACACCAGCTAATGATAGAGAGTTGAGAAAATAATCCAGGTTCCATACCTGTTTGTAGAGCGTGTTCAGTAGTGAACTCTTTGAAACTGTTTCTCTTTATTATTTTAAATACTTTCATCTATTTGAATGAATTCATCCACATAAAATAACTATATAAAGTGAGTAAGCTGTAGAATGCTCTTCGAATAAAATAATGCTCATGGTATATCAGTATTTTATCTACCAATGCTCTCACATTAGTGTTGTTTGTTTCATAAATAAAGAAATAAATTTTTTGTAATAAATTCATCCGCATAAAGTATTTTAATCAGAGTAAGCAGTAGAAAGCTCGTGAAATAAATTCATGCTCATTGTTTATCATCTAAATCAGTTATTTAAGTAGTAATAGTATTTAATTCAATCAAATTGTATTTAATTGTGGTACTTGTAATTTTATGAAACCACCCACATTGTTGTTCTGTAAAGCACTCTATGATACGGTTCCTCTTTATTATTTTCAATACTTTTATCAATTTATTGGAATAAACTCATTGATATATGAGAATAAGGCAATTTCTAAGCTGTTCAGCTGCACTAGATAACCATACAAAAACTAATTTTTATATTGTATATCTTTGTAACTCACTTGTTTTTTGTTCAAATAAAATAAAATATATGCAGTAGTAAGCAGTAGAATGAACGTGAAATAAATCCAAGCTCATGATAAATATCTGAATTTTTTCATTTATTCGATTACCAACGGTTACACCAATTTCTAACTCAAGTACAATAATATGGGAGGATACAAAATAACCAGACAATAATAAAGATTAAAGTGAAATATATGCAAAATAAATTAGGCATATAAGCAGTAGAATACACTTGTAATTCTATTGAAACACCCACATTGTTATTTTATTAAGTCTGTAAAGCTTTCTCTCCTCCAATGAACATCCATAAACACATTATTGTTTATCAGTGTTGTTAATCCACTGGAAGTTTGTGAGACTGACTGTGTGATGTAAAATAATATTTATTTAGGATGATTATGAATTAATGGTTTTGCAATTTCCAATGATCATCATCATCATCATCATCATTACTTCCTGATTGAAATGTTTATGCTTTTCAATATTTTCTCAGATAATCATCATCATAACCATAATAATCATCATCATCATCTCCTGACCGAAACGTTTATGTAGCTTTTCAATATTTTCTCAGACGATTACTCTCAGTTGAAATCTTTATCATTTCATCTCTATTATTAGGGGTTAAAATATTCAGGGTTCATAAATAGAAAATTATACTAAATAAATTGTCTATTTCTCTCAAGAGTTATGATCCATCGTTTATTCTTTATTTGAAACCTCCTAATTACTTGTTGACTGGTGTGGTACCTTAGTAGTCAACTGAATGTTCCCTCAATAGATGAATGAATGAGGAACTAAAGGTGCGTACAGATTTACGCGCCGCGAACATGAGCAATTCACTTTTAATCAGTTGATGCCAAGTTTTCATATCTGTATTTTACCGTTTCTGTAAAAATACAGATATAGTCAGCTGACTAAAAGTGAATTGCTCATGTTCGCGAAGCGTATATATCTGTAGGCACTTTAACATGACAATAACATTAAATTTATGTAGAAGTTGCTGAAGCATTAGTTCACGCCTCAAAAATCAAGGAACTCTCTGATTGGTCAATGGCTTGGTCTGTCGCCATTTTACCTCCATAGCTCACTGCCAATAGGAGGCAAGATCTTGAGAACGTCACATGACTTTCTCATTGGAAGCTGTCTCATTCTCACCTCATTCGTGCTCTCTGTTTCTTCTTCTTTAAGTTTTCATATAAACTTCACCAAATATTCATTTGGTAGAGTACATTGGGGTTCATATGATATTAGCTACTCCATCCTGTTTACTTGCTGATGATTTGATTTTTTAGTATTTCTGAACGTTTATCCTGTATCTATGCTGTACCTTATACCTTTATGTCTTATACCTTCTTCTTCTTCATCTATTGCCCACACTTGTAGGATCAATGGCGTCATGTCATGAATAAAATAAACTAGTAGTTCTGTGAACAGTAGACCTCACGCAGTATTCTCATCCACAAGTACCTGATTGAAACTATAGACCTTATGGAAATACAGCAATAGACTGGCTTCTCCATACATCTGTGTAATCACTTGTTAGCTGATTTATGATGAATAATTCTATAGTCTGATTTTTACTCTAATATTGGCGTATGAAGGAGGCTTCTTTTTCCTTTTATATTATCCTTGAAATGCAAAATTTCCAAAAACCTTGTATATACGTCGACGCGCAATTAAAAAAGGAACATACCTGTCAAATTTCATGAAAATCTATTACTGCGTTTCACCGTAAATGCGCAACATATAAACATTTAAACATTAAGAGAAATGCCAAACCGTCGACTTGTATCATAAGGTGCGTACAGATTTACGCGCCGCGAACATGAGCAATTCATTTTTAATCAGCTGATGCCAAGCTTTTTATATCTGTATCTTACCGTTTCTGTAAAAATACAGATATAGTCAGCTGATTAAAAGTGAATTGCTCTTGTTCTCAGCTGATGCCAAGCTTTTTATATCTGTATCTTACCGTTTCTGTAAAAATACAGATATAGTCAGCTGATTAAAAGTGAATTGCTCATGTTCTCGGCGCGTATATCTGTATGCACCTTTAGACCTCACTTCGCTCGGTCAACAAAAAAATGAGTGTTGATAAAGATGGCAGTGATCAAGTTCAGATAGAAAAACAATAAAAATTACGTTCGAAATTAATAAAGTTATTCATTTTGATTTGGGGATTCAATAGGTTCGCAGTTACATATCTTTTTTCTCCAATTTATTTCTAAATCTCAGTGATTTTCAGCTTACTTGTTTATCCATACCACAGGCTTTAATATAATGAAGATTCCTGTTGTATTCTCTCCATAGGAAACTGATGAGACTGCATAGGTTGGTATCACATTAAAATGCACTTCGCCCCGCTGAAGCTAGTTAACTCATTACACGCGGGTGTAATTCCCGTACTCCAGATGAGAGAGTACAGCCCTAAAATTACCAGGTTTATGTCATAAGAAAAGTACATTCCCTTGTGCAGGTCTTGAAAATTGCCAGCTTTATGACTTGTGAAAGAGTGTAATGTCTCATCTGGATAATAAGGGTGGGGCGAATGTCTGGTACATTAATCAACCTTACTACTAGGTCCCCGTGTAATGGCTGTATTTGATTAACATTGGTGTTGCTATCCTTGTCTATCATCCAACAAAGCAGATGGCGCTATCCTTCTCTAGCTCCAAACGCTGCCAGAAAACAGTTTTTAACAATTATATAGTATATTTCGCACCTAGAGCAGAAAAACATTTTTGCCCGTGGTGCGAACGCTATTTTTCGCCACACACAAAAATAAACAATTTATATATGAGAATAGTTGTTTACTAAGCACTTCCGAAAGCTGAAGTGGAAGGTGATAGCTCTAGCAAATCTGAGGTAATCTGAATATCAGGAAATTGTCCAAGTATTTTTATTTTTTATTCTGATTTGTCTAAATAACTTAAAAGATGATGTTCAATTATGTGGGAGGTTGAGTTTATACTTTTTTATTCTTTCAAATGACAATAAGATGATATTATTATAAATGTTTTAATTATTGAATAATGAACACAAATAATGAAAAGTTTTTTGATCAGCTGTTTTTTGATCACCTTTCTTAGTTCCATGTTAGCGGCTGGAAAGGGCACTCTTTCCAGCCTAGGCCGGAAAGAACCCTGTTCTGACGTCAGACGAGAGTCGTCTGCAAACAATGTCTTTCAGATCTACGTAGGGACTGGAAAACAACTGCTTTCTGTGCAGTGTGACGAAAAATAATTAATAGGCAACATAATATTTGATCTCAATCTCGAAAATGTAATAATAATTGAAAACTATTGAATTGAAAAATCATTAAAGGTCACCATATCGCGATAGTTATTGGTTGTTTATATTATTTTAAAACTGTTGAATAGCTATTTTTCTTTGGAAGCCTTTCGCGTGAATATATTTTTCGTTGGAATACATGTACGTTCACACATGCTCGACACAATTGTCCTGTCGTTAGTGGCCAGCCTTATCAGGCTATTCATATCCTTCGTCTGGGACGAATTGCTAGTAGATGATTTTTCTTTTCTCATTCGTTAATTTTCTCTTCACTTTTTTCCCCGTTAAGACCGTCCAAATCATAGTTCCCAACAGAATTTACCTCCAGTTTCCCATTCGCTCAGATCTACTCAATCAGTTTCTCGAATATCGGCTACAGATTTTGTGAAGTTCTGGCCTTCTTAGGTCACAATTAATCTCCACAACTCCAGATTCCAACTCACTCAGATTTACTCATTAAGGTTCTTGAGAAGCGGTCACGAATTATGTGGCATACTGACGTCTCTGACATGACGTTCTTACGTTCCAGCGTTGTCACGTTCTGACGTTTTTACGTTCCAGTGTTCTCATGTTCTGACATTCTTACGTTCACGGTTCTTAGACTACGTCACAATATTCATATTCACTACTCCAAGTTCCAACTCATTCACATCTACTCATTCAGTTTCTTGAATATCCGTAACACTTTTTTGGCATACTAACGTCTGCGACGTGACGTACTTATGTTTTCGCCCCACTTGGATGTAATGAGCTGGTTTACGTGCGTCATATGGAGGCCGAAAGTGATTGTTTTCTGACCAGGCCGGTAAAATTTTTACGGCCCTAGGGCTGTAAAATAACCTTGAAGTCAGCTGATTCTGATGTGATGTGAGCGTGTTTACAAAATAGTTTATGAAACGGAATCAGTTTATGCTTCTAGAATTGAATAAAGTTTTTGCAATAATATACTATCATTTTATTTGGATGAATGAAATACAGATATAGTCAGCTGATTAAAAGTGAATTGCTCATGTTCTCGGCGCGTATATCTGTATGCTCCTTTAGACCTCACTTCGCTCGGTCAACAAAAAAATGAGTGTTGATAAAGATGGCAGTGATCAAGTTCAGATAGAAAAACAATAAAAATTACGTTCGAAATTAATAAAGTTATTCATTTTGATTTGGGGATTCAATAGGTTCGCAGTTACATATCTTTTTTCTCCAATTTATTTCTAAATCTCAGTGATTTTCAGCTTACTTGTTTATCCATACCACAGGCTTTAATATAATGAAGATTTCTGTTGTATTCTCTCCATAGGAAACTGATGAGACTGCATAGGTTGGTATCACATTAAAATGCACTTCGCCCCGCTGAAGCTAGTTAACTCATTACACGCGGGTGTAATTCCCGTACTCCAGATGAGAGAGTACAGCCCTAAAATTACCAGGTTTATGTCATAAGAAAAGTACATTCCCTTGTGCAGGTCTTGAAAATTGCCAGCTTTATGACTTGTGAAAGAGTGTAATGTCTCATCTGGATGATAAGGGTGGGGCGAATGTCTGGTACATTAATCAACCTTACTACTAGGTCCCCGTGTAATGGCTGTATTTGATTAACATTGGAGTTGCTATCCTTGTCTATCATCTAACAAAGTAGATGGCGCTATCCTTCTCTAGCTCCAAACATTGCCAGAAAACAGTTTTTAACAATTATATAGTATATTTCGCACCTAGAGCAGAAAAACATTTTTGCCCGTGGTGCGAACGCTATTTTTCGCCACACACAAAAATAAACAATTTATATATGAGAATAGTTGTTTACTAAGCACTTCCGAAAGCTGAAGTGGAAGGTGATAGCTCTAGCAAATCTGAGGTAATCTGAATATCAGGAAATTGTCCAAGTATTTTTATTTTTTATTCTGATTTGTCTAAATAACTTAAAAGATGATGTTCAATTATGTGGGAGGTTAAGTTCATACTTTTTTATTCTTTCAAATGACAATAAGATGATATTATTAAAAATGTTTTAATTATTGAATAATGAACACAAATAATGAAAAGTTTTTTGATCAGCTGTTTTTTGATCACCTTTCTTAGTTGCATGTTAGCGGCTGGAAAGGGCACTCTTTCCAGCCTAGGCCGGAAAGAACCCTGTTCTGACGTCAGACGAGAGTCGTCTGCAAACAATGTCTTTCAGATCTACGTAGGGACTGGAAAACAACTGCTTTCTGTGCAGTGTGACGAAAAATAATTAATAGGCAAAATGATATTTGATCTCAATCTCGAAAATGTAATAATAATTGAAAACTATTGAATTGAAGAATCATTAAAGGTCACCATATCGCGATAGTTATTGGTTGTTTATATTATTTTAAAACTGTTGAATAGCTATTTTTCTTTGGAAGCCTTTCGCGTGAATATATTTTTCGTTGGAATACATGTCCGTTCACACTTCCTCGACACACATGTCCTGTCGTTAGTGGCCAGCCTTATCAGGCTATTCATATCCTTCATCTGGGACGAATTGCTAGAAGATGGTTTTTCTTTTTTCATTCGTTAATTTTCTCTTCACTTTTTTCCCGTTAAGACCGTCCAAATCATAGTTCCCATCAGAATTTCCCCCCAGTTTCCCACTCGATCAGATCTACTCAATCAGTTTCTCGAATATCGGCTACAGATTTTGTGAAGTTCTGGCCTTCTTACGTCACAATCAATCTCCACAACTCCAGATTCCAACTCATTCATTAAGGTTCTTGAGAAGCGGTCATGAATTATGTGGCATACTGACGTCTCTCACATGACGTTCTTACGTTCCAGCATTCTCACGTTCTGACATTCTTACGTTCACGGTTCTTAGACTACGTCACAATATTCATATTCACTACTCCAAGTTCTAACTCATTCAGATCTACTCATTCAGTTTCTCGAATATCGGTGACACTTTTTTGGCATACTAACGTCTGCGACGTGACGTACTTATGTTTTTACCTCCAAGCGTTCTCATGTTCTGACACTCTCACATTCTCATGTCAAAATATTGACCTTCACTACTCCATATTTCAACTCATTCATATCTACTCCTCAATCAGTTTCTCGAGAAGCGACTACACATTCTGTGGCATACTGACGTCAGCGACGGGACGTTCTTACGTTCTAGCATTCTCACGTTGTTGCGTTTTTACGTTCATACGTCACATATTCATTCTTACTACTCCACGTTCAGATTCACACAGATCTACTAAGTTTCTCGAGATGCGGCCACACACTTAGTGACGCTCTGAGGACTTCTTACGTCACATCAGTCTCCCATCTGTCTTCCAAGTTCTCTGGTATTCAATGAGTCAGTCACCCCATCTTTCTCCCCACTTCCTTGGTATTTAGTGCGTGTTTTCTAGTTCCGGACTATAAGTTGAACTCTTCTACACTCAAGACCGGTTGCACAAAACACAAAAGCCAGTTAGATTTTAATCATGATTGAATGCTACAAGAACCAATCAGAGAAGCCTTCTTCTCCAAAGAACATGATCTGATTGGTTCTCGTAATTAATTCCACGAGAACCAATCAGAGAAAGTTTTTTTCAAAAAAGAGGCTTCTCTGAATGGTTCTCGTGAAATTAATCACGATTAAAATCTAACCGGCTTCTGTGCAACCGGGACCCAGAGGGCAACTGTAAGAAGCATCATCACCATCCTCTGTCTTCATGAATAGATTAATAATTATTATTAAACGGAAATCCCAATTAAATGCTGTAAAACACCCCGAAGACTTCTGCTACTGAAAATATTGACAATTGGGTGAACAGCTAGATGGAAATTCCTATTCAATATTTGCAGTAGCAGAAGTCTTCTGGGTGATTTGCAGTATTTAATTGGGATTTTCGTTTAATAATAATTATTAATCTATTCATGAAGACAGAGGATGGTGATGATGCTTCTCACAGTTGCCCTCTGGGTCCCGGTTGCACAGAAGCCGGTTAAATTTTAATCGTGATTAATTTCACGAGAACCATTCAGAGAAGCCTCTTTTTTGAAAAAACTTTCTCTAATAGTTAAGCATTTGAACAAATGGAACTTCCAATTTATTTCCATCTGTAGACGGATATTGTTCAAAGGGGATATCGAGCATTACTCTAGAAGGGCGTATCTTACCGTTTCTGTAAAAATACAGACATAATCAGCTGATTAAAAGTGAATTGCTCATGTTCACGGCGCGTATATTTGTACGCACATTAACAGTTGCACTCTGAGGCCCGGTTGCTTCAGGGTGATTTACAGCATTCAATTGGGACTTTCGTTTAATAATAGTTATTTATTAATAAGCATTTGAACAAATGGAACTTCCAATTTATTTCCATCTGTAGACGAATATTGTTCAAAGGGGAGATCGGGCATTACTCTAGAAGGGTGCACAATCTATTTCTGAGCCGGAAGTTTGTAAACATCTGGAGGTGGATGTTGTGATGATGTTGAGGGGGTTGGGGGTGATAGAGATGGGGTATGGTGGTTTTGAGGGGTGGTGGGGAAGTTAGAGATGATAAGGGGAAGCTTAGTTGAGAGAGAGGTCTAGAGGAGGAAGCTTGTAGTTAAGAGGGGGTAAGTTAGAGTGTATTTGAGGGGTAATCTTGGAGTGATGAGAGGGTAAGTTTGTGATGGGTAGGGGGATCTTGGAGGGATGAGAGGGGTAAGTTTTGGAGGGAGAGAGGAAGTTAGTAAGATGTGACGAGGAAGTGGTGAGTTTTTGATGGCGGGAGGGGTAAAAGCAAAAAGTAGAGAGAGACTGACGACAAAGAAGTAGACTCTGCTTCAGAGGCTCAGAAGGATCTGTTGTATATTCCCAGTTTATAAGTGGTTTTTAGAGAGCTGGCAAGAACGGTTTGTTCAAAGTCTTGTTTTAGTTCCGTGTCTATGAGGGACCACGACAAACCCTGTTATCACACTTTTTCCTCCCGGAACATTCCCGAAAGCTCTGGTTTGTTTTTTGTATGTCAAGCCTGTAAACTGATGATGACGTCATTCAGTATGATATTTTTGAATATCAAAGCTCCCGATCGGTTTATACTTGGTTACAAGG
This sequence comes from Nilaparvata lugens, assembly GCF_014356525.2. NCBI lineage: Eukaryota > Metazoa > Arthropoda > Insecta > Hemiptera > Delphacidae > Nilaparvata > Nilaparvata lugens. The sequence continues at coordinate 54,462,200 of NC_052509.1, forward strand.
ATATTAGATATCTATACTTTTGAGATTATACTGTCAGAATGTTATTCATTTATTTATCTAGGTGCCTCCTCTTATTGATCTCAAAAAATCCGGTGTGGCGCACTCACACAACTTTCCTTGCCGTTCTGAAAATTGATCACCTGACGCTAGTGTTCACGCGCTTCACAGTGAATGATTCAATAGAATCAACAGTTGCCAACAGTTTGCAATTGAATAATAACATTTTCTTGAATTTCGAGCTTATTTCCATTTTTAGGTGAAAATTTTACTAAACATTTATTGTAGAGATTTTCATGCTCAATCCTTTCCACTTTAATTTTGTTGTCTAAATCGTATCTGAAGACTGATAATTAGGAATCTAGAATTAAACTTTGCATAGATGGGGCGAAGCCCTTATATGTACACACATGTTCTGTATGTGTATTAAGTAAGGACCTTAAGTTCCAAATTTCAAGTCATTCCGTTGATTGGGAGATGAGATATCGTGTACACAGACGCACATACACTCATACACACACACATACAGACCAATACCCAAAAACCACTTTTTTGGAGTCAGGGAACCTTGAAACGTATAGAAATATAGAAATTGGGGTAGTCTACCTTAATTTTTTTCGGAAAGCAATACTTTCCTTACGTATGGTAAATAGGGCAAAAAAGTAAAGTAAAGATAGGACAAAGAAAGTAAAAATAGATATAAGTTAATATGAGTTGTTCCTCATCTACACCCAGAATATAAACGTTTTAAGGTCCATAAGGCTAGGCACACACCAGTTAGTCAAGACAAGACAAGACATGATCAGACAGTTTCAGTCACAATACTTCACATAGTTGCTTATGAAGACATGTCTAATTGCAATGACTAATCAGTGTGAGATACGTCACAAGCAGCTATGTGAAGTATTGTGACTAAACGTGTCTAATCATGTCTTGTCTTGACTTACTACTGATGTTCGCCTAGCCTAAGAGTCAACAACGTTTATCGCTAAACTAGGCTCACTAAAATATATGGTCGCTTATAGTATATAGTACTGTAGTTCATTCATAATATACTAGCAGGTAACCCGTGCTCCACAAGGGTCTATTTTATAACTTGACAAACTAAAAACTTGAAGTAATGAAATCTTGAAGAATTGAAAATAGGTCTATAACCATCCCTGGTTAATTGAGAATCGATATGCAAAATATCCAATTAATCAGTCCAGTAGTTCAGACGTTATGATGTGTCGAATATAATTTTCCTATCCCATACGTGTATAAGCCAATTCTTTCATCTATTATAGTATAGATCATATTCCAGGTTTCAAACTGGATAGTGTGCTCAATCTCTTTTTCATCTTGCAGACAATAACCTATCATATTTTGGCAAAAATTACTGTAGAACTGTTCTTATTCGTGGGAAAAAATAGAAAGCATATGGAAATTATTGAGATATTGCAGTTATTTAAATGCTGATAAATTATTTGATGATATTAAAAAGAGAAAATATTGAAAACGACTAATCAATAACCGTTCTTATTCGTGGGAAAACCCAGAAAACAGATTGAAATTATTGAGATATTGCATTTATTTAAATGCTTAAGAATTATTTGATAATAATTAAAAATAGAGAATATTAAAAACGACTAATCAGTAGCCTACTCGTCTTTGGCCGTTTTTTACATCTTCAACTCTGGAGCTCCAGTGTGTTGTGTTTGTATTTTCAAATTGAGCTTTGAAAAATACTAAATTTGAGGGAAAATTTCGAATTGATTGATTTTTTTCGTTTTAAAATTGATTTCGACTCTTACCAAATTCACGAGATTACAGTAACAAAACTGCATTGTCTAACTGTACATTTCTCTCGTTTTACAGGTAATTATGAACTTTTGGAGTTTCCTTCATTGCTTTGGATTTTCCATGCAACACTACTATTTTAAGGTGAGTTTGGCGGTAGACTACAATGCTTTTCAATATCATTTTCATTTCCTATTGCATGGGTTTCAAGGACGTTTTTGAATGTTACCATACAAACTAATATTATATCCTAGCAGGGAACCCGTGCTCTGCTAGGGTGTACTTTTAAACTTGACAAACTGAAAACTTGACCGAGTGGCATCTTGAAAAATTGAAAGTAGGCTATAACCATAGAGAAACAATAGCGTAAATAGATATCCCATGGTATAGGGCGATTATGTCGCAGCTTTTACTGTTATCTAAAGCCGATTATTGTCGATATTCACTGTTTTGACCGAGTAAGAGTGTATGAACAGCATAATATGAGAGACTACCAGCGTCATAAAGCTTCATGGGAAAGAAATACATGAACTATCGGCTTGAGATAACACTAAAAGTTGCGACATAAACGCCCTATACCATGGGATATCTACTTATGCTATTGTTTCTCTATGCTATAACTATCCTTGGTTAATTAAAAATCTATATGCAAAATTTCAAGTTAATTAGTCCAGTAGTTCAAACGTGATGATGCGTCAAACATGATTTTCCTATCCCGTAAGTGTATTATAAGCCACTTCTTTCCTTTATTATAGTATAGATTATCCATTCTTATTCAATTGATTTTTGATTGAAATGTATGAAACACACAAGAGCTAATTTTTTTCAATCAAATTCGCTCTTATTACAAATTTTAAATATTTTATAATTTAAAGACATGTTACAAACTCTTTATAATATGACTTATCATTGAAAATTTTAAATTTGAATCTCATTTTTATTTTATAACCAGACGATGGTGTGATATCACCGAAACTAGTTGTTAAACTATTTTAAAGTTTTTTTTTTAAATAAAGGGTGCTATAAGATTTTATATTGTTTTATTCATTGAAAATGAATATTTTTAATTAATGAATACAAATATCTCAACTTCGGTATTTTTGATTGTCGGCTTCTATAATTTTCCATCTTGGTATTTTTCTAAAGTCATATTTGATTGAATCAATTAAGTCTGATCAATCAATGAACTTTTGTTTCAATTATTATCGGGAATACAGTAAAAATTAATGGATTGGAACTGGGGACACATGAACATGCCTGAGACAATAAAGATAATTGAATTCCGTAGTCCCATTGTAACTCCAGCAAAATTACTATTATTAATGACATTATCAATGCTTTGCGGGTGAATTGAATTCTGTATCTAATTAGCGTATCTAGTGTATTGAATTCATTGATAAATGAGGTGAAATTTGCAATTTTGCATGTAATTGCATTGTCATTCATTGCAATGCGTTCATTCAGTAATATCCATTCAATAGCTTTCCTTACGGTATGCAAATAAATAGCCTTGCGTCAAAGGTCAGGGGTCAGCAAACTTTTTTGCAATATTTTGGTTCGTTGACCTAGTAGAGAAATGATAAACAAAGAATGGAAATCAATCTTTTTTTTCATATTTTAGTGATAATGATGTGAAATTAATATTCCCACTATGTTTGGTTTTGAAGCATCTAAAATAAAAAGTCTACTTTGTAAGAATATTCAGGGACTGAAAATTTTGTGAAATGGACAACTACAAGACTTGACCTATTTCGGACTAAGTGTAACCTTATCTGAATTTGGGAGAGGCATAGCACAAGGTTACCTTTTTTTTCTCTTCCTGTCATTTTTGATGATGTACTTATCCCTAAAGAGACACACTGGGGTATTTCACACCCCAGGGATTTTTTCTTCTGTTCTGCAGATGACAATAACAAACAGAAGGGAAATTTTGCCCAGTCTAAATTAGGTTTGTAGTATTGTCAACTACTCTTCACCACTCTCAGTCAGTAAAAACATTCTACAAGGTCACCAGCTCATCTTGTTCCTCGTTTGGGGTGTCTAACACTCCAGAGTGTCTTTTACATAGGACTTTATCAAATACTGTTATAACAAAGATGTACTTGTATTGAGCAATACGAATGTGGTATGGGATGATGGATCAGAGTGGAATAAATGCTATGATTCTCTACAACTTGAGATACGAAACAATAAAATGAAGAGACGTGAGTTTTTGATGAAGTTGTCATTGGCAACGATCAAGCCATTCCTTCAAACCAGATTAGGAACTCCAACACGCAGGCGGAATATACGTACTTCTAAAATTAGTATAAATATTGATAAGCAGTGCTTTACTTTTGATTTATGTATGCACTTGGAACAAAAATGATTAAGAAATGATGAAGTATGGGCTAAGTACTTGTTTTCTCTATTTATTTTTCAAAGAAGAATGCAAAATTAAATTAGGGGTGTTCAACACCCCGTGTGTCTACTGAGTTAGCATGAAGTAAGTGTGTCTCTGTAGGGTGTACTTATTGTATGGAACAAAATATAATAAATTGATTATTATAAAGAAGAATGAACAGTTTATAATTACATCTGGTATCAGCTATCCTCTATAGAAGGCAGTGGCAAGGTTATCGGCTACGCTGTTCTCCTATCTTTCTCCACTGCCATTATAACGTGGACCTCACTACAGGTGTCAACCATAGAATAAAACAATCCTATAAGTTTTCTCAGGTGTCACCTGATAGCGATGTGTAAGCAAATAGGCCGAAACTTTTTGGAGTTGGAACTGTTCATTGAACGGAAACGAAATACTCCGGAAAGTTGCACACACTTTCAATACTCTACAAACTTCGTGAACTTGCAAAGTAAATAAATCAAACGATCCGTTCATCCGCCTTCTTAACGTGTCGGAGTTCTCGCAAACAGCTTCTCACATCTAATAGCTGTCGAAAATGGAATCCTGAGAAATAGTTTATGTCAATAACGATGTGGAATGTGGAAAGACGTATGTTTTCAGGCTGTTAAAATATGTGAGTTTGAAGGATTTGTTTCATAATTTTTGAAATATTCTCACAACTACGCTGACATGAGAATCTACTCTCATTTACGAGCATCTTTTCAACATTTCTCACATAATTATTATTTAACGAAAATCCTACATAAATGCTGCAAATCACCCTGAAGACTTCTGCTACTGCAGACATTGACAACAGGGTTAACAGCTAGATGTTCTGCAGTAGCAGAAGTCTTCGGGGTGATTTGCAGCATTTATTTAGGATTTTCGTTAAATAATAATTATATATTAATTAGCATTTAAATAAATGCATTCTCTATTCAATTCCATCTGATTTCTCACATAATCTAAATGCATCTAAATTTTAAAAATCTACCTTCTGAAAAGAATTAAGGACTGAAAATTCTGTGAAGTGAACAACTACAATACTCACACTATTTCGGACTATGTGTAACCTAATCTAAATTTGGGAGAGGAATAGCACAAGGTTACCTTAATTTTTCTCTCCGTATCATTTCGATGATGTACTTACTGTATGAATCAATAGAGAATAATCGTTCATGAAACCCATTGATTTTAACTGTTTGTCGTGATTGAACCAACAGAATTAATAAAAGGAATTAAATGTTTAATTGACCGAGCGAAGTGAGATCTAACATTCAAGTCGACGATTTGGCATTTCTCATAATGTTTAAATGTTTCAATGTTTATATGTTGCGCATTTAAGGCGAAACGCGGTAACAGATTTTCATGAAATTTGACAGGTACCTATGTTCCTTTTTTAATTGCGCGTCGACGTATATACAAGGTTTTTGAAAATTTTGCATTTCAAATATAATATAAAAGGTAAAAGGAGCCTCCTTCATACGCCAATATTAGAGTAAAAATCAGACTATAGAATTTATTCATCATAAATCAGCTGTCTAGTGGACTACTACCCGTTCAAAAACATCGAACATCTTTAAAATGTATCAACCCATCAACGTTAGTGGACAGTTGACTATAATACTACCCGTTCAAAAACATTGAACATCTTGAAAATGTATCTTTCCATCAACGTTGTAGACAGTTGCAGCCAGACCTGATAACAGCGCTCACACTCACATTCCGGGACGACACGTCACGATACGATATAGGACAGAAAGCTCTATGTTTATATCTTTCCTGTATAGGGCTACTTGTAATATAAATATAAAGAAAACAATAAAAAATCTCAGTACCCTTTTTTTAAAAATATTTTATCACGACATGTTTCGGTCAATTATGCCATTTTCAAGACTTGAAAATGGCATAATTGACCGAAACATGTCGTGATAAAATATTTTTAAAAAAAGGGTACTGAGATTTTTTATTGTTTTCTTTATAGTTAGCTCTATGTTTATTTAGGATTTTTTCTAGACATTTTAAATTTATGAATTATTTATCAATTATTGAGAAAACATAGCAACAGGTCAATGTAACTTACTGAGCGCGAGGTCTACTGTTCACAGAACTACTAGTATGTATAAGCCAATAATTATTCTCTCCTGAACTAGTAGTCCTGTGAACAGTAGACCTCACGCAGCATTCTCATCCACAAGTACCTGATTGAAACTATAGATCTTATGGAAATACAGCAATAGACTGGCTTCTCCACACATCTGTGTAATCACTTGTCAGCTGATTTATGATGAATGATTCTATAGTCTGATTTTTACTCCAATATTGGCATATGAAGGAGGCGCTCCTTTTTCCTTTTATATTATCCGTGAAAAGCCAAATTTCCAAAAACCTTGTATATACGTCGATGCGCAATTGAAAAAGGAACATACCTGTCAAATTTCATGAAAATCTATTACGCGTTCCGACGTAAATGCGCAACATAAAAAAACATATAAAACATATTGAACTTATTGAACTTTATTTTTCCAAAAAAACATTATAAACAAAGAAAACGAAAAACAATAAGGATACTTACTTATTGAATTAGCAAGTTGATGCTAAATGTAGCTATATATTTATAGTTTATTAATAAGAAAGTAACATTGCTGCTAGAATAATTATAATGTCTATTATAAATAACTACGGGTAATATTTGAGGAAAAATGATACCTGCATAGGTTTAAAACCTGTGCGCAGGTAGGTTATTAAAACATATATAAACATATAAACATATAAACATAAAACATATAAACATATAAACATATAACATATAAACATATAAACATATAAACATATAAACATATAAACATATAAACATATAAACATATAAACATTTAAACATATAAACATATAAACATATAAACATATAACATATAAACATATAAAACATATAAACATATAAACATATAAACATATAAACATATAAACATATAAACATATAACATATAAACATATAAACATATAAACATATAAACATATAAACATATAAACATTAAACATATAAACATATAAACATAAAACATATAAACATATAAAATATAAACATATAACATATAAACATATAAACATATAAACATATAAACATATAAACATATAAAATATAAACATATAAACATATAAACATATAAACATATAAACATATAAACATATAAACATATAACATATAAACATATAAAATATAAACATATAAACTATAAACATATAAACATATAAACATATAAACATTTAAACATTCAAACATTTAAACATTAAGAGAAATGCCAAACCGTCGACTTGAATCTTAGACCTCACTTCGCTTGGCCAATAATATTACAGATTACGATAAATAAAACCAGTTGCATCATCACAGTTTATAAACAATGATTCAGCTGTTGGTTTAAACCTGGGACATGATTCCAGATACAAATTGTGATAAATGCGTTTATTCATTCAAGTAAACCTTAATCAGCGTCAAATATAGAAGGTTCATATGGGTCTTAATTATAGAATGACTGTATCAAGATTCTTTGAATGAAGAAACGCACACATCATTACCCGCCCACATCACTATTGTAACAAAAATAGTTTGAATGAAGGAACATTATCCCATTATCCATGAAAAATATTTGATAGTGGCACTTGTCACAGCTGTTGGGCCTATCAAACATGAATCAACAGTCCAAGTGGCTTCTCGTCCCTTGAGAACGATTCTTTGACTTGTGATAAAAGGTTAATTGGAGCAGTTGAGTCACCCTGACCATTGTGAGCGCTCTCCCTCTATAACTGCCGGTCAGAGACCCAGCCGTCTATTAGGGATGAATTGCTCCACGTTCCGGGTCATGATCTTCTCAATGAATGGAGAATGAACGAGGATGAAGAATAGAATGACTTAAGAATGAACAAGGATGGAAACTAGTGTGACTCGAGGATGGACAAGGATAATAGAATAGAATAACTCGTGAGTGAACAATGTTGAAAACTATAGTGAGGTCCACGTTATAATGGCAGTGAAGATAGGAGAAAAACGTTGCCAAGTCTCTCCATTTTGCCACTGACTGTACACAGCTGTTACTCAATTCATCCTATTAAATTTAATCTAATAATAATTATCATTTCCTTTATAAAATAATCAATTTAATGTCAAATTTGTCAAGAAAATATATTTTTTCTACAACTGCGCGTAGAGAAAGAATTTACATACTCAATTCTCCTCGTAAAACAGCTTATTTCTGAGGAGAATCTACTTTTTCGCTCTCTAACCATCTGCGCATGCGCAGTATATTTTCTTTACGCTCACAAATCATTTGTGCATGCGCAGAAAAGTTTCTTTACGCTCGCTAATCAGCTGATGATAAGCAGCTCGCCAAAGGACAAACCACTCTTGGTCAGATCTTAACCTAAAAAGTCGGTAGTTGTACCGATTCTACAGCCATGATGGATATCAGTGTGGACGAATTATTATAAAATCCGCCAGATATAAGTGATTGTCCAGGTTTGTATGTAATTCGCACGTAATGCTTCTTTATCGCTCTTGCAAAATTATCACGCTCCGCTACGCGCCGCGTGATAACTGTTTTGCGCGAGCGATAAAGTCGCGCATTACGATCTTGATACATAAATAGCTATTTTCATAATTTTATTCAAAAATCTGCTTTCATAACTGAGATCAGGGGCCTGTTTCATAAAAACTTATAAGTCCTGTAATACAGGAACAGCTGATTTTATCGGCTATATTGATCATGTAATTGGAATAGTGATTCTCCTGTATTACAGGACTTGTAACTTTTATGAAACAGGCCCCTGATTTTTATTTTTATACAAACCTTGAATGGCGGCTAATTTGAAAAGCTGTGATACAACAATCTGAATTTCAAAACAATATAAATTAAGTTATTTGGTAGGTATTCTATTCCAATTTCTTTCAAAAATAATAGGAAAATAGAAATCATATTTAAAAATAAGTCATTTCAATGGATTAATTCTGAAATAACTTTTCAATATTATTTATACCGGTACGAGTAGGTCCAACCTATACGGGTGGGCTAACTGAAGCATGGATGAAGTCTAGGATGGTTAGTTATCAACTTTAAAAATGTCATTTCAGGTATTTTAATTTGTGTTACTCATACGGTAATGTTTAGAAATAATTTCATTTTTTCAAAAATGCATTTTACTCGTAAATCAATTATACGACTTGTGTACTCAAGTATTTTGGTAGAATGAAAAAAAAATTGCGGCTGAGAATTGTTTGTTCAGTTTTGTACAGTCACTGTCAAAAGTAAATATAAAATATTCTGGCAAATAGACAACATTGCAAAGCGAGTGAGAGATAGTGCTATCTGTTTTGTTGTATGACAGAAAAGGACAGTAACAGTATTGTCAATCGTACACTGCCATTATAATATGGACCTCACTATAGAATGATTCGATACTGAACAAGGATGAATTTAGGATGAACGAGGATGAAAAATAGTAAAACTACAGAATGAACAAGGATGAAGAAATAGAATAACTCGTGAATGAACGAAGATGAAAACTAGTATGAATTGAGAAAGAACAAGGATAAAACTAGAATGAATCGTGGATGAAAAATAGCGTGATGAACTTAGTTGGAGGATGTGGACATGTCAATAGGACAATTATTAGAAGCACCCGTTGCTTCAGCTGCTGGTTCCTAGTAGTCGAGATGAATTAGACTAGATGAATCTGGTGGTGTTTTTTGTTATCTATGTCCTTTTAACCTCCCAATAGACTACTAGCATAGCCACCTCTAATACAAGGCCCCGGCCTACGATATTGCAACGTCGCAGCGTAGGCCTAAAAACTAATACCATAGAGAAACAATAGCATAAGTAGATATCCCATGGTATAGGGCGTTTATGTCGCAACTTTTACTGTTATCTCAAGCCTCTAGTTCATGCGATTCTCTCCAGTGAAGCTGTGTGACAATGGTAGTCTCTCATATTGTGCTCTTCATACACTCTCACCCCAACAAAACAGTAAAAATCGACAATAATCAACAGTAATCGGCCTGAGATAACAGTGAAAGCTGCGACATAAACGCCCTATACCATGGGATATCTACTTACGCTTTTGTTTCTCTATGCTAATACATGATTGGTGAAAAAAATCAGCTGGTATTTTTTAAAATCCTTTTCACCAATCATGTATTGGATTCTAGGCCTACACTGCGACGTTGCAATATCGTAGGCCGGGGCCTTGTATTAGAGGTGGCTATGCTACTAGAGTAGATATATTTTATGAAATATCTATTCTTGTTGAACTTCCGTGCAATTTTGTGCCAAATTGGAATAGAATCAGTGATGAATCTGGTGCTATTTTTTCCTTATCTATATTCTTCCAACCTCTCAATAAACTACTAGAGTAGATATATTTTTGGAAATATATATTCCTGTTGTAAATCCGTACAGTTTTAGGCCAAATTGATATAAAATCATTACAGTTTATTATATTAATCAACTTATCAGTTGCTGTTAAAATGGTGTACTATTTCTGTCTGAAATACAAATCTCAGTACCCTTTTTGAATTATTTTATAACAACATCTTTCATACATTCATGCCATTTTCAAACTTTCCAAACTTGAAAATGGCATGAATGTCCGAAAGATGTTGTTATAAAATAATTCGAAAAAAGTACTGAGATTTGTATATTTCTATTTAGACAGAAATAGTACGAAATTTTAACAACAACTGATAAGTTAAATTATAAAAGACTGTATTGATTCTATTACAACTTGGTCCAAAGATGATGGAATAATTCAAAAAGGGATTTATATCTCTATTTATATTACAAGTAGCCCTAAACGGAATAGAGACAATATTTCTGTGTAGATTGAAAAGAAAAGTGTACTTTCTGTGTTATTATTTATTTATTATATTCCACAATCACAATATCAAATTGATGATTGGGAGAGAATCAACAGGATAAACCCAGAACTGTTTCTCTCCCTAATTTTGATAGAAATTTTGTAATTATTATGAAGGTGAAATTTTGTTATCCATCCATATTGAAAGAAAACGACCTGACATTGACAACAGATTAGTTGACAATACAACTAATCTATTAGAACAATTATTTGAGAAGTATCGGTTGTTACACAATAATAATCAATCTCTAGTAAACTGAATGGTTGAACATTGAGCAGCAGAGCACAATATAGTGTGGGAGAAGCCCTACGATTGGCCATGAGCTGTCGACCAATGGAAGTTCAGCTCGACTGTCATTGGCTGAGACTAGACACGCTCAAGTATTCCAATGTTGCAAGTAAGAAACTCAGGCCTAACTTTGAACTTTGAACATAGCTGATATGAGTTGATGTTTTATGAATAATCCATTGATAATTTACAATGAAATAGTATGATAACGAATAATAATGAATTATTAATAACGCGATTGATTGCTTAGTAAAGAGGACTTGATAATCCTAATTTTGCCTGATAGAGAATATTAAAATAATAGTAAATACATTTGTCATATATTGTATAGAAACGTTCCCAATAATTTAAAACAGTCGGAAAATTACAGTATCAACACCTACGAGCAACATTTGAGTAGATGGTTATTGGAAATTAGCAGGGATGCTGCAGAGCAACTGATTCAATCCGCCTATACATTCAGAACTTGAACTCAAAGTGAATTTGCCATTTATAATGAATGAGTAGTAAAGCCTTTATATATTTGTCTGTATATACTGTACTAATAACCAGTATGGAATTTCATCGCGTGCAATTTATCTTCTTGATTTTCTGAAGAATGTTAGTAGATTCAATTATAATAGTTTTAATTATATTGTGTACAAAACATGAAACATGAGAACATGATCTCAATCAACTTGAAAGAACTCACTCTCCACTCACAGGCTCAAGTCTTTGTGGAGAGTATTTACTTTTAAATGTATAAATTAATTTTATAAATTTGTATTATGTTTTTGTGAATAAGAAGCTATTCGATTTGATTTGATTATTTTAAACTTCATATCAAAAACATTTTCGAAGTGAAAACACTCTTTAACAGTGACAAAGGTTTATTCCATAATATTTTCATCCCGTTCCATTTCATTATTGGGAAAGGAAAGAACAAGAATGAGTTCAATATAATATCTCAATAGAGAATGAGTTCAAGAATATCTCAATAATTATATTAATTTCTTGATTGAATTTCACGTAATGAAGGACCAATAATAAGGATAATTGATGAGATAAGTATTGAGCTATAATGCTGGTGTATTGAAAAGAACCCGTTTGAAGTAAAAACCATTTGATGTGACTGATGAATCGCGTTCCTGAAGTTTTTTGACTACGCTTCATTGCGTAGGTTTGAAAAAAGCTTTTATAAAGCCGTTATTAATTGACACTCAACTTTTTCAATGAATCTCCCCTTCCCCTCTCCTGCCGACTTTAAAAATTTCTCCTCTCTCAAGTGGAGATGAGTGAAATCCAATAAAATTCCATTCCATTAAGTCAGGCATGCTGTACTCGTGTGAGGCCTATGGTTGTAGAGTTGCTTTCATGAAAAATATGAGTGAATTCCATCACGGATATCACAAATGATATTTTTTTAGATTGTACACGTGTTGGTGAGAGTCCATTGCCAGCTCACTGGCATTTTTTGAGAACTATTTTGAATATTGCAATTCAATTTGTGTAGATGTAGTACTGATCAGTAATGCATCGTACGTTACATATTATGATACATATGTTATCATAATTATACTAATTGACCGAGCGAAGTGAGGTCTAAGATTCAAGTCGACGGTTTGGCATTTCTCTTAATGTTTAAATGTTTGAATGTTTAAATGTTGCGCAACGCGGTAATAGATTTTCATGAAATTTGACAGGTATGTTCCTTTTTTAATTGCGCTTCGACGTATAATACAAGGCTTTTGGAAATTTTGCATTTCAAGGATAATATAAAAGGAAAAAGGAGCCTCCTTCATAAGCCAATATAAGAGTAAAAATCAAACTATAGAATTATTCATCATAAATCAGCTGACAAGTGATTACACAGATGTGTGGACTTACTTACTTTCCGTGTCCAGGATCACAAGTCTAGTCACCCGGAGGGCTTTGTCGTTGCTTTGGAGGAGGTCGTCGTGAGAGCAGTTTGTGTCAAGCAACTCGCACTGCAATAAGTGAGTGTAGTTTTGTTGCAGGCCGCAGTCGCAGGCAGCATTGTCCTGAATGTAACCCCAGCGTAGTAGATTTGATTTGCACCTTGTGACTCCTGTGCGTAGTCGGTTTAAATAGATGTGTGGAGAGGCCAGTCTATTGCTGTATTTCCATAAGGTCTATAGTTTCAATCAAATACCGGTTTCGGTAATTACACCATTGTCAATCTCTGATAAACTCTGATAATGACCGAAACCGGTCTTTCTGAGTATCAATAAATCTGTGGTTTTTTGACAATTTCTTAGTCTTTTTCATTTAAAAGGTATGTATTTGATATAAAAGTACTCCTTGATAAGTCCGGTGTCCCTGGAAACAGTGTCTCTAGCACTTTCAATGGAGAAAATAATAGATGACAATCATGGCTAAATCTTCACAATATACAGTACTTACTGTACTGGCCCTTTTCATCAGATTGAAAGTTGTATTCATGAGCGAGGTCTACTGTTCGCAGAACTACTAGTTGTAAAGTATTTGATCGACAATGCTTATTGCTTTTTGAGCTTAAGTTTTTGTAGAAGATAACATTTCTTGATCCTTGAAGTTTTCTCTGATTGAGTTGAATCAAAATTTCATAGAAGAGGCGCAGGAATATTCATTCATGAACCAACTATATGATTGATCAATTATCGCTGTGTTATATTAACACTAACACACTGAGAAAATAATAACACATCAGACGAGAAAATCTCTTGTAATAAATATTGTCAAACGCGACAGTATAACATACTGTCATCTTATCATATACATGTATGTTACATACTGCAACATACAGCATCGATGTGACATACGCTGTGTGAACTGTTCCATGCTAATACATCTGAAACGAAAATCCATAACATCAGCGGCGGCGTCACATGCTTATGATGTGCGTGTGTGTCTGCGTGCGTAGCAACGACGTTACATTCATGTGTGAGATGTTTGTGTGATGTTCGTCACGTGTGTGCGTGCGAAGCAAAGCCGAATTTCAAATCGAAGCCGGTGATGTATGTGTGTGATGTTGTTCGTCACTTGCGCGTGTAATGCGCGTGTGTGTTTGCGTGCGTATCTAAGCCGAATTTCAAATCGAAGCCAGTCGCACATCACACGGTGGTTGCAGTGTTATGACAGTGTAATTCCTAGTAACACATCATTGTTACCATACGTGATTTACATGGGGAAAGTGGAATTAATGTTTGTTTTGTTGGTGTGGTCCATGCCACAGCACATATCTCAGATTTGGTTTGGAGCAAGAGACGGCTTCCCCTGTATCCCACGTCATCCATTAGTAAACTAGCGTGGAATGGAAGAGTCTCTCGGATAATATGTGATATGGATGCATCACTGAATCACGTTTCGGTATAGTGATGTCCACGTTATGATGGCAGTGGAGAAAGATAGGAGACAGCGTTGCCGATTCTCTACTGTGCCACTGCAAGAATAGTGGTAACGGTTGTGTGGGTTGGTTGGGGAGGCGCTGGGGTGGGAAGGTAGGGGGCTGACAAGGAGAGGAAGTGGATTCTCTGTCAATGCTTTTCCCAGCTCTATTGTTTTTGTATCTTTATATCAAATCGAAATCAAATCAAATTTATTGCCAAATTATTATAAAATATCGGGGGACAGAGCTTTGCTCTGGAGTGTAAAAGCATAGAAAACTTGTAAAGAAAGATTGAATTTAAAGTTGTTTATTAATTATAGTAGTATAATTAATTAATATAATTGATTATTATATTAGTTATATATTAATTTATTCATTTTTTCAGACGTACAATTATTTTTACAGTTATATGAGGAGGCACAACAGACTCTTGCCGAAAATTTTCCCTTTTCAAATTTATACTACAGTCCAAATCAAAATCTAGGTTAAGCTACTATTACTCATCAAAATAACAATTTATTCACACTTCAAAAAACAAACACATCATCAATTACAAATAGATATACTATGAATTCGATTTAGAATGATATTCTTTGTTTGCTACAATATTTGTTAATATACTATGTACTATTCTACACTAACAGCATCTAGTTACTTTTTTGGACTTTCTGGAGTGAACATGTTTTCTAAAAAAGCATAAATAAACGAAAATGAGTTTTTCTTCTCGTGAGATGAGCTGAATGATCCACACATGCACTCGTTCACTTACTTCCATTACGGTATCGAGAGACGACAAAATTTTCAGCTGTTTTTCTAAGGACGTATTTATCCTTTTAATGTCCTTTAGCGAGTTATCCCCGGGTTGAGACCTAGTGCAATCGAATTTTCATATCATAAACCTACTTTGTTCCAAATTTCGTGAGAATCGGTAGAGCCTTTTCCGAGATAAGGTCACATACAGATTTATAAACATCTAAACATATAAACAGAAATTGCTTGTTTAATAGTATAGGATAATATTCACAAATACATGAAAAACGAACTTCAGTTTCATACATTGGAAATCGTGAAGAGATTTAGTAATAAATTCAGTATTATTAATGAAATCATTATACAGTTAATCAATATTTTCAGTTAATCTCATATCAAAATTTATTTGTTCCATGAGATGATGTTGCAACAACATTCAATGAAATGGAATTTATTTTCAAATAACATTACAAAAAAAGAAAAAGAAAAATGTTTACTTACTTATAGCATTTTCATGCATGTACAATTTGATGCTGAATGTAGGTATAAGGTTATTATTGCATTTGCATGCATATTATATTACAAGTTGATGCTAAATGTAGGTATAAGGTTACTAAAAAGGTTTTAATAAAAAGGTTATTGGAAAGGTTACTAAAAAGGTTTCACTTATTCAAAGTAATAAGTATATCCTGATCAACTCTATGTTCCATTCTACGCGTATATTGAACTTCTCCAAAGTTTTTCGAGATCAATTTTCTCTTTTCTTTTCTCCTAACCTACATTTCTCCACGAATTTTCTATGGTGGAGTGTTCAATACTGAACCATATCTCTGTATAAGCATCCTAGTGTAAATATTTATCTTATCCAGCAAATCACCGGAGTTTGATTTGAGTTTGCAGTTGACTCACTTGAAATATCAGTCAGTTTTGTGGAGCAAATGACGCTTTTCAGCAGCTAGTCAAGGAGACGAAATCAATATAGCATACCAATACTCGCTTCAAGGGACATGTTTCTCTCAGATACTATAGTGAGGTTCACGTTATAATGGCAGTGGAGGAAGATAGGAGGACAGCGTTGACGATTCTCTGTTTCGTCACTGCCTTCTATAGAAGATAGCTGATACGGGTATATCTGATGTAATATTAACTGTCAATTCTCGTTTTAAATAATCAATTTTATTTTATTCCTCTGCCTTGTCACCACCCTCTATAGAGGATAGCTGGTGCCGGTATACTTGGATGTAATATTAAATGTTCATTCTAGCTGTTGGAAATTATCATTTACTAGCCGTCAGGCTCGCTTCGCTCGCTATATCCGTCTAGCCAGGGGGCTCCGCCCCTTGGACCCCCGAATGGATCGTCCAAGAATGAGATCAGCAGGCTCGCTTCGCTTACCTGCATTTTTCATTTGTAGGACGATCATATGTTAGGACGATCCAGTCGGGGGTCCAGACTAAACGTCTGGCTAAACGGATATGACGAACGAAGCGAGCCTGACGGCTAGTAATATAGTATTCCCAGGAATAGCTCTGATTAAGTAGCAGTGCCCAATCAATTTTTCCGCGATAAATGCATTTCAATCTTCAACTTGGTGCCAACCTAACAAAGTAACTCAACTTTATGCCAACCTGAAAAAATTATTAATTTAGTTACCAGTTAACAACTGTTTCGAAGAGGTACTATCTCTAGATTATAGTTCTATATTAACATATGGTATGGATATTTTTCAATTATAATTAAGAGAATAAGAAGAATATACATGCTAAAAGACGAACTTTGAACTATTAAAAACCACCCTTAGAGTTGAAATATTGCCAAAAGATTCTTAGTGCGCCTCTAAAGGGCCAACTTAACATACCTACCAAATTTGAACGTTTTTGGTCCGGTAGATTTTTAGTTCTGCGAGTGAGTGAGTGAGTCAGTCAGTCAGTCAGTGCCATTTCGCTTATATATATATATATATATATATTTTATTTGTCAAGAGGATATTTTCCAATGATTTAACATAATAAATTTCCATGATTGAGATTGAATATTACATTCCAGAGCTAGAAAAGGAAAGCGCCATCTGCTTTGTCGAATGATAGACAAGGATAGCACCACCACTGTTAATCGAATACTGCAATTATGAAGTAGACCTCACGGTGTGCAATGATGATACAAAGGTGATACAAAGATGCTACAAATATGATACGAAGGTGATAGAAAGATCATACGAAGGTGATACGAGGATGATACATAGATGATGACAGGGTGATAGACAAGGATAGCAACACCAATGTTGATCAAATACTGCCATTATAACATGGACCTCACTATAGGAAGGTGAAACAAAGATGATACATAGATCATGCAAGGGTGATAGACAAGGATAGCAACACCAATGCTGATCAAATACTGCCATTATAACGTGGACCTCACTATACGCTAGTTGCAGATATAATTGAAACAACACTGAACAAAACTGGAGCGTTGACATCTCAGTACATTTAACATTGATCGAGTCAGGAACTAGTTACTTCTACAGATAAGGAAGTTTTCATTCCGTTCCAGTGCAACTCTACATCCAGAGGAGAGAGAAAGATAGTTGATAGACAGTCTCCTCTGTAAAGAGACGATAAAGAGAGAAAGAGAATTGATAAGCAGAGAAGTAGGATTGATAAACAGAGACGATAAAGAGAGAAAGAGAATTGATAAGCAGAGAAGTAGGATTGATAAACAGAGAGAGAGTGTGTGAGTGAGGGAAAGAAAAAGAGAGATAGAGATTGATAAACAGACAGAAAGAGACTTGATAAACAGAGAAGGAGACCTGATAAACAGAGAAGGAGAATTGATAAACAAAGAAAGAGACTTGATAAACAAAGAGAGAGAATTGATAAACAGAGAAACAGAATTGATAAATAGAAGAGAGACGAGAAAGAGTTTGCTCTCTGTTCAGAAAGTTGACTTCAGGAACTCTAGTGACCGCGATCTGTGTTGACTTTCTCGTACTGTGTGTGTGTGTGTGTGTGTGTGTGTGTGTGTGTGTGTGTGTGTGTGTGTGTGTGTTCGTGTGTTTGTATGAAAGTTATTGCCGTATCATGGAGTTCATTCAAAATATGAGTCACCCCTTACCCTCAATCCCAACCACCCCTCCACCCTTAACTACCCACTGAGCGACGTTCAAAGAACCCTTAATTCGTTATTAGTTGAATGGAAAATATCCTACAGCCCCTCTGTATTAATATTACATACGGTTATCCGTAATCTCTTTTAGCGCCCCTACCCTAGTTCATAATGTTCTATTCTTCTCAATAACATCCTTGGCTCGTTTTTATTCATATACAATTGGAGTCTGTATACTCCAATAACTTAAACATATATATAACCACCAATAACCTCATAATATTTCTACACCCACCATGATGTAAAGTATTCAAATCATTTAAATGCCCTCATTGGCTGCGGGTATATACGTTCGTGTATAAGCCAATTCTTTCCTTTATCATATTATTATAGTTTATCAAACACACAATGATTCAGGCTTCTATGTCATTCAAATTTTATTAATATACTTTTTCAATGACCTTAACTCCCATCATGATGTTGTAAAGCATTAAAATGAATAAATTGCCCTCATTGATAAGGAGACTTAATTGGAATGAGAATTGTTATTTTATAATTATTATTTAACGAAAATCCTAAATAAATGCTGTAAATCACCGCGAAGACTTCTGCTACTGCAGACATTGACAACAGGGTTAACAGCGAGATGGAAATTCGATGAGAACTACTATCCAAAAATTAGTTGCCAGCCCGGGAATCGAACCCGGTACCTCCCAATTGTATAAAATGAGCGCTGCTATCCAGAGATTGTCAGTTTGGTGTAAGGGTAAGCATTCTTGACTAGCAATTGGGAGGTACCGGGTTCGATTCCCGGGCTGGCAACTAATTTTTTGGATAGTAGTTCTCATCGAATTTCCATCTCGCTGTTAACCCTGTTGTCAATGTCTGCAGTAGCAGAAGTCTTCGGGGTGATTTACAGCATTTATTTAGGATTTTCGTTAAATAATAATTATATATTAATTAGCATTTGAATAAATGCATTCTCTATTTAATTCCATCTGTAATTGTTATTTTATTGGGTCGAATGAATATAAATATAACTTTATAGGGGTTTAACGTGATTGAAAAATTTTATTAATAAAATTTGAATGACATAGAAACCTGAATCATTACTACTGTATACCATGATAGTCATGTATATTACAACTATTGTGTTGATGTGGTTATATGGAAAGCACTATATAATATTAGGGGTGTTTGATAATATATATACCAATATAATAAAGGAAAGAGTTGGCTTATACACGTACGGTACGGGATAGGAAATTCACGAATGAATTTGTCGTATAGATTCTTTATTTACCGAGGATGTTTATAGGCCCATGTTAAATTCTACAAGATTTCATTACGTCAAGTTTTCAGTTTGTCAAGTTTTAAAATGAATCCTTGCGAAGCACGGGTTACCTGCTAGTAATAATTATAATAAAGGAAAAAATTGGCTTATACACTTTCGGTACGGGATAGGAAATTCACGAATGACGCATCATCATGTCTCATAACTACTGGACTGATTGACTTGAAATTTTGCATATAGATTCTTTATTTACCGAGAATGTTTATAGGCCTATTTTCAATCCTTGAAGATTCCATTACGTCAAGTTTTCATTTCGTCAAGTTTTAAAATGTATCCTTGTGAAGCACGGGTTACCTGCTAGTAATAATAGGCTTATACACGTACGGTACAGGATAGGAAATTCACGAATGACGCATCATCACGTTTGAACTACTGGACTGATAAACTTGGAATTTTTCATTTCGATTCTTTATTAACCGAGGATGTTTATAGGTCCATTTTAAATTCTTGATGATATCAGTTGGTCAAGTTTCCTGTTCGTCAAATTTTCAATTCTTTATACATAATTGAAGATTGCTCTCAGAACATAGATTTTTGAAAATTTATCATTCAGTATTTCTCAAGGGACATAGTGTATTTGTTCATAAAACATTAACGTAGATCTCAATAAATTTTCGGATAACATAAAATCGACATCCTTTATCACAAATGACAATGTATCGCCAGGTCTTGCAAGACCCATTGCTCAGTCTACTATAGTGAGGTCCACGTTATAATGGCAGTGGAGAAAGATAGGAGAAAAACGTTGCCGATCCTCTGTCTTGTCCATGTCTTCTATAGACGGTAACTGATACAGCTTTATTGATGTAATATTAACGGTTCATTCTCGTTTGAAATAATAAATTATATTTAATTAAGCAAGAAATTTTATTTTTCAATAATTTCATATATGAATTTTCATAATTGAGATGGAATATCTTGTTAATTAATATTTATTCTACATTGTTAAAATACGATCTGACAACAGAGCAAAGCGAGAAAGAGATAGCGCTATCTGCTTTGATGAATGATAGCAATACCATTGCTAATCAAACACTGCCATTATAACGTGGACCTCATTATAGATCCAATAAATTTTCGGATTTACTTCAAATCATTGAAGTGTAATATTTATTTTGTCTAAGTTTATTTATCTTTTGTAACTCATTTTTTTCCTGTAACTGGGCACCCGCCGAAAAACCTTTGGGTTTGGCAGGACCCTCAACTATTTGTATTGTGAATAGAAATTTTTGATTCGATTTGATTTGATTACATATAATCGATCTCCTCTATTGATTGATTGATTATTTATAAAAAATTGCATAGTTGCCTGTAAAGTTGGTATACGGGCGAAAGTTTTACGTGACAACGACTTTGAGTGGTAAAATAATTTTAATGTTCATTCCTATAGTAGGAAGAAGGATGAAATAATAGTAACAATTTAAAACATTTTTTATACAAAGAATTATATTTAAAACATTAATTTATACAAAGAATCTCGCACTGAATTTCATATTAACAAAATTTTATTTTTACCTTCACACATCCTCAACAAAATCACTCTGTCTCTCTCGCTCTTAGGCGGGCTAACTGTGCTCGATTCAATTTTTTAATATATTATATATATAATATATATAATTTTTTATACCTATTATACTACTTACACTTATACCTATTCACTTATTCTCATAACCTATTCATCAAGTAGTGGCGCAGTCGCAGGTGATTGCTCCGTTTCACTCTCTCTCCACGTGAATGCCTTCGGGTTGCTCTTGCTGCTGCGTTGCTCGCCACTGCTCCTATTCGTGCTCTTTCCAGACGACCGTGAACCGAAACGAACGCTCTCACTCGCTCTCATTTTGAGCGCATAACGTGGGAACGTAACGCAGTTTCTTGAAGTGTCACCCGGCAAACCAATTTATAAGACGTTGTCACGTCAAAAATGGCAAAGTATAGCCAAGTTTTGCAAGACCCATTGCTTAGTCTACTAACACTAAATTTTTATTCTAGAACAAATGATACAAATTAAATTATCCAGATCATAATCCCTTCTGTTTTGAGATCAGAGAGTCCGTGTTTTTTCTTCTGGAATCAGTAGCTAACAAATTCTCCGCTCACGGTTGAATTATGAAAAAAACACTTCAAAAGCCCAGAGATGTCCGAAAATATAATGCTATAGCGGGATGTTAGGAGGGGAAATTCTCGTTTTCCTATAGTGATTCTGACGTGGCTGAATTCTCACCCCAGGTTTCCGCGTCCCTAGGGTACAAAGTGGGCCTATATAGGGATGAGGGTGCGACTTTTCCATGCGTACAGTCATTTTTTTAAGAGGGTAGTTTTACTTGTGAGGAAGAATCCTTAGGTGGGAATGTTTCAACGTGAGAAATACAACACCCCTTGTGAGTGAGTGAGTGAGTGAGTGAGGAGGAATACAAGATATCCTGTGAGTGAGTGTGTAAGAGACAGAGAGAGAGAGAGAGAGGAGAGAGAGAGAGAGAGAGTGAGCGAGAGTGAGTGAGTGAGCTAGAGAGAGAGTGACAATACTCGACCCTTATGAGTGAGTGAGTGAAGAAATTCAAGGTCTCCTGTCAGTGAAAAGGTAAGAAAGAGAGAGAGAGTGTGAGAATTGAATTGAATCGCTGCCTTTATTAAAAACCTAGGAGGGCGAAGTTAGGGCGCAGCCGGCCCTCTCTTACATCTAACCCTCCATACAATTCTAAGTTAAAACTGAAACAACATCATAAACCATGAACTAAAGTAAAAGAAAACAATAACTTAGAAAAAAAAATAACAAGAAAAAAATATAAATCTAATACAAATAAAAAAGAGAAAACTTGAGAAAAGAGAGAGAGAGTGAGAGAGAGTGTGAGAGAGAGAGAGAGAGAGAGAGTGACTGAGTGATATTTAATATTTATTTGAGAGAGAAAGAAAGAGTATTTAAATATATTTAAGAGTTTTAGAGAAAGTGTGAGAGAATAGTCGATTTCTATTAGTGAGTGGGTAAGAGAGTGAGAGAGACAATACTCGACCCCTGTGAGTGGATAAGAGAGGAAGAAAACGAGTGAGTGTGAGAGAGAAAGACAATACACAGTCCTGTGAGTGAGTGAGAAGGGGAAAAACCCCCTGGATTCCTTTTCTAAAAGGGTTTTCCAATCGAAGCCTCTTCCGGCCAATTTGTCTCCTCTCAAGGCATTCTGGGACACTCACTCACTCTCTCTCTACCTCTTTCTCTCTCTCACTCACTCTGGATTTAATATCTCTGGCGCGAGGCATTCATTATGATGGCATGAAAACATAGCAGCACTCCTTTTCTTCCTATTTTGTTTTTTAGTTATGTTCAAAATTAAATATTAAATCGATAGAAGAAATTTTAAAACAAAGTTTGTAAAACCTTTTTAATATCTTCACACCTCATGTTATTATTATCATTTGTTGTTAGCTTCCAACTGCCTGCCATAGTAATGTCCACGTTGTAATGGCAGTGGAGAAAGATAGGAGAACAGCGTTACCGATTCTCCGCCTTGCCACTGCCTCTTATAGAGGATAGTGATTGATACTGGCATATCTAACGGAACTTCAATTCTTGTTAAAATCATCAAAAAAATATTTTTTGATAATTTTAAGTGGATATTTTGTTAATTAATTATATTCCTACATTGATGAAGAACGATTTGGGAGCGTTGCAGAGGTAGAAAAGAATAGCGCTATCTGCTTTGTCGAATGATAGACAAGGATAGCAACACCAATATTGATCTAATACAACATGAACGTCACTATATTTTTATATGCAGTTCGCAAATTACAAAAAGTAACTTGTGTTGTCATATGCATAAAATTGACTATTAGTTTCCTTTTATGAAACTATGCGTTTCTTCTGTCCTATTATTGACCGAGCGAAGTGAGGTCTAAGATTCAAGTCGACGGTTTGGCATTTCTCTTAATGTTTAAATGTTTATATGTTTTTATGTTGCGCATTTACGGGCGAAACGCGGTAATAGATTTTCATGAAATTTGACAGGTATGTTCCTTTTTTAATCACGCGTCGTCGTATATACAAAGTTTTTGGAAATTTTGCATTTCAAGGATAATATAAAAGGAAAGAGGAGCCTCCTTCATGCGCCAATATTAGAGTAGAAATCAGACTATAGAATTATTAATCATAAATCAGCTGACAAGTGATTAAACAGATGTGTGGAGAAGCCAGTCTATTGCTGTATTT
This sequence comes from Nilaparvata lugens, assembly GCF_014356525.2. NCBI lineage: Eukaryota > Metazoa > Arthropoda > Insecta > Hemiptera > Delphacidae > Nilaparvata > Nilaparvata lugens. The sequence goes on from NC_052509.1 coordinate 54,486,328, forward strand.
CCATAAGGTCTATAGTTTCAATCAGGTACTTGTGGATGAGAATACTGCGTGAGGTCTACTGTTCACAAAACTACTAGCTTATCTACTCTATTATCTTACATGTTCTTCTATAATTTCCTTTACCCATTTAAATATCTGTATATGTCAAAGCTATATTTTGTTTTTTTTCTCATTTCTTCTGGTAGTATTTCTTTCTCATTCTGACTTTACCGTCAACTTCCTCATTATTTCATATTCTTTTGTGAAATTATACTTTGTGACATTCGTTGAATTTTTTACATATCCTCTCTCATCGCATCTCATCCTCTTCAAGTCAATGGAACGCTTCTACACCCATTTCGGCTTAACCATCATTAAGAACCCTCTTCTGAAACCCTGATCCAACAATCTATTTTGATTTATCCATTCACACCATCCGTATATTTTGGAAACGGCGAGGTGGTATCTTTCCTTCAACACCATCTCAAAACCCTAACCTTACCCTTACTCTTACACCCGCTCCCCTAAACTCATACTTCTAACCACCATTCCATTACAGACTCTTTCTTCTTCTTCTTCTTCTTCTTCTTCTTCTTCTTCTTCTTCTTCTTCTTTTTCTTTTTCTTTTTCTTTTTCTTCTTCTTCTTTTTCTTCTTCTTCCTCTTCTTATTCTTCCGTTCATCATCTTCATTGTCTTCTTCTTTTTCCCCTATTTTCTTCTCTTTCTTTGTCTTCCCCTCCTACTTCCTCTTCATCATAATTTTCTCCTTCTTCTCCTTCTGCTCTCCTTCTTGTTCTAGTGCTTCTTCTTCTCCTTATTTTCCTCCTTCTCGTTCCTCCTCTTATTGTTCCAGTTCTTCTACTTCTCCTCCTTCTCCTTCTGCTCTCCTTCTTGTTCTAGTGCTTCTTCTTCTCCTTATTTTCCTCCTTCTCGTTCCTCCTCTTATTGTTCCAGTTCTTCTACTTCTCCTCCTCCTCCTTCTTCCTCTTCTTGTTCTACGTCTTGTTTGTCTTCTCCTTTTGTTCTTCTTCTTGTTCCTCTCCTCTCCCCTCCACCTTCATTCTCTTCTTTTTCTTCTTCTTCTTCTCCTCCATCTCCTTCCTGTTTTTCTTCTCCAACTTCACTCTCTCCTTCTTCTCTGTATTCTCCCTCTCCGTCTTTTTCTCTTCCTCCTTCACCTTCTTAATCTTCTCCCTCATGTTCCCCTTTCCCTTCTCCTCCTCCTTTTTCCTCTCTTTCTTCTCCACTTCCTCCTCCTCATCTACTTCTTCTTCTTCTCCCTCTTCGTCAACAATTACTCCTTCTTCTTCTCCTTCTCAGCCACCCTTTGCTTTACTCAGCTGTCAGCTGGAAGTAAACGTTTCCCATCAAACACTGTCAGAATTACTAATTCGTTTTATAATTCAGTCGGCTTATCTCTTCCCGCTTGCTTTACTTCTCCAGTGCTAACGTCATCTCCTCTCTTCTCCATCTTCTCCTATTTTTCTTCCCCTTCCTTCTTCCTTCTTCTCCAATTTTTCTTTTTTTCTTTTTGCAGAGCCGTGCAATGATATGAGTGTTCATTTTTGCAAACGCATGCATGCTATGACGAGCCTCAGGTGTTTGAAACTCAGGGGACCTTGCAACTTATAGAAATTTAGAAATTTGGGTACCTTCATTTTCTTTGGAAAGCAATACTTCCCTTACCTATGGTGATAGGGCAAGGAAAGTAACAAATATTGTTAATAGTATATTTCGCACCTAGAGCAGAAAATGAGATTTTTCCGGCTCGAAATCGGTTTTCAAGTCCGAGGCCGTAGGCCGAGGACTAGAAAAGATTGAGAGCTGGAAAAACATTTTTGCCAGTGGTGCGAACGCTATTTTTCGCCACACACAAAAATAAACTATATATATATATATATATATATATATTATATATATATATATATATATATATATTTATATTTATATAATCATCTTTTGGGTTATTTAAACAAATCAGAATAAAAAATAAAAATACTTGCACAATTTCCTGATATTCAGATTACCTCAGATTTGCTAGAGCCACCTTCCACTTCTGCTTTTGGAAGTGCTTAGTAAACATTACATCAGAATAAATCTGAGGTAATCTGAATATCAGGAAATTGTCCAAGTATTCTTATTTTCTATTCTGATTTGTCTAAATAACCTAAAACATGATGTTCAATTATGTGGGAGGTTGAGTTTATACTTTTTATTCTTTCAAATGACAATAAGATGATATTATTATAAATGTTTTAATTATTGAATAATGAACACAAATAATGAAAAGTTTTTTGATCAGCTGTTTTTTGATCAGCTTTCTCAGTTCCATGTTATAGCGGCTGGAAAGGATGGAAAGGGAAACCTGTTCTGACGTCAGACGAGAGTCGTCTGCAAACAATGTTTTTCAGATCTACGTAGGGGCTGGAAAACAGCTGCTTTCTGTGCAGTGCGGCGAAAAATAAGTTGTTTCAGGAGTGGATCTTCAGTTTGTATGTTGAGCTGGTTACTATGTTTTGTAATAATGTAAATATGTATCAAGTTTTTCGAAGTAAATTAATTTTTGAATTGAAAAAATTGAATTGAATAGCATCAAAGTGGAATACGCGTGTTCGTGGCTCATCTGTAGTTTATTTGTATTTTGTACAGAAACAGTACGATATAGATATCATAAGCATCAGCTGATTAGTATTGAAATAGGCGTGTTTAAGGCGCATAAGTCTGTACCCACCTCAAGACTAGTAGTTCTGTGAAAAGTAGAACTCACGCAGTATTTTCATTCAAAAGTACCTGATGTCACTTGTTTTAAATGTTAACAAACTCAGTTCCTGTTTGAATTTGTATTCCATAATAGATTGAACATAACTTTTACACATGATGGAGATGTGTGTTTGCCAACTTCCGTTCAATCTAGAAGAATCTATAAGGATTAAGGTATTAACATTTTGTTAATAACTTTGGTGTAAAACCAGCTTAAAGATGCATACCTCTTTAAGGTCTTTGAAACTATAGACCTTATACAAATACAGTAATAGACTGGCTTCTCCACACATCTGTATAATCACTTGCCAGCTGATATAAATGGTGAATAATTCTATAGTATGATTTTTACTCTAATATTGGCTTATGAAGGAGGCTCATTTTTCCTTTTATATTATCCTTGAAATGCAAAATTTCTAAAAACCTTGTATATACGTCGACGCGCAATCAAAAAAGGAACATACCTGTCAAATTTCATGAAAATCTATCACCGCGTTTCGCCGTAAATGCGCAACATAAAACACATATGAACATATAAACATTTAAACTTGTAAGAGAAATGCCAAACCGTCGACTTGAATCTTAGACATCACTTCGCTCGGTCAAAAAGCAAACTCAAACAGGTTGAGCTACCTAGATAGCTACCATGAAGTAAATATTCAACTACCAACTTATCCTCAACGTGAATTCCAAGAATATTAATTAAAAATATGCATTTCATTCACTCGCCATCAGCGTCTCTCAAGGGTTTCAACCCGTTGCAGATTGCTAGCTACTCAACGTTGCCAGATTGTTACAGCAACTTTCTGTTGCCTTGTCTTCTGGGAGTTTCTAGTGGGCTGTTGCCTTACGGGACCCACCAAACATGAGCAATTTCATTTTGTTGAGAGAAAAATTATCTCATTTCTCGAGTTCATTACTCAATTTTAATCATCTGCTTTTCACACAGCTGAATAGCGGCGCTGGAAGCTTTTCTTGGAGGCCTGAATGCCGAGTCTTAATAATCCCCCTGGTGTTATGAATTTTTCAATTTAATGGCTCTTCATTTATATGAATTACTTAGCGTCGAGGAAGGAAGAAGGTGATGCAAGCTATGGGGAATTTCGCCGCGTTCCTTTGGTGATAGGTTGAGGGTTTTAGGGGGTTCTTGGGGTCGGAGGGGTAGGGGGTTGCGTGGATTTGGGGTAGACGTGTCTGGAAATCCTTCAGCAATTTGTCTTGGGGAGAAAGAGTGTCTGATACTGAACAGTCATCCCTCTATTCATCTCTTTCTCCCACTCATAAGAATACTCTTCTATCTTTGTCTTTTTCAAAAAAAAATTTCTTTTCTCTTCCACAGAGACACTCTTCTCTCTCTCTTGAAATATTTTTCTTTCTTTCCCTGTCACAAGAATACTCTTCTCTCTTGTTCCCGCTCACAGAAATACTCTTCTCTCTCTTTCCCTCTGATAGAAATACTCTTCTCTCTCTTTCCCTCTCACAAAAATATTTTCTCTCTCTTCCCCTGTCTTAAAAATACTCTTCTCTCTCTTTCCCTCTCACAGAAATACTCTTCTTTCTCTTTCCCTCTCACAAAAATATTCTTCTCTTTTTCTTTCCCTCTCACAGAAATACTCTTCTTCCTCTTTCCCTCTCACAAAAATATTCTTCTCTCTCTTTGCCTCTCTTAGAAATACTCTCCTCTCTCTTTCCCTCTCACAAAAATACTCTTCTCTCTTTCCATTTCACTTCATTCTTTATTATTATTTTTTATTGATCCATTCAACAAGTACATCATCGAAAATGATAGGGAGAGAGAAAATAAGGTAACCTTGTGCTATTTCCCTCCCAAATTCAGATAAGGTTACACACAGTTTGAAATAGGTTAAGTCTTGTACTTGTTCACTAAAATACTTTTTCTCTTTCTCTCACTGTCCGTTACACACCGCAGTCCTAATCCTGTCTGCGGATTTGGGAGCGTATATCTGTTGTGTTTCTATAGTGAGGTCCACGTTATAATGGCAGTGGAGAAAGATAGGAGAAGAGAGTTGCCGATTCTCTGTCTTGTCACTGCCTTCTGTAGAGGATAGGTGATACTCTTATATCTGATGTGATATCAATTATTTATTCTTGTGTTAAATAATCAATTATTTTTTGTTTGTCAAGAAAATATATATTCCATGTAATTGTAAATGTTGTCATTGAATAAAACTTTATTTGTTTTCTCAATGATTGAATTATAATATTCCATGATGGATATTTTATATTTTGTTAATCCATTACATTCCTATTCTGTTGACTGTTCATCGTTGTTCAGAATAATCAATGATATATTAGCCAACTCTTATTATAAAACGGTTGTATCAATTACAATTTCTATAAATTAAATAATAAGATTTCATTATCGAGATTCAATATTTTGTTAATTAATTATAGTTTTACACTAGTAAAAACCCATCTGGCAACATTTCGGAGCTAGAAAAGGACATCGCTATCTGCTTTGTCGAATGATAGACAAGGATAGCAACACCAATGTCAATCAAATACTGCCATTATAACCTGGTCCTCAATATAGGTAAATCTGGGAACACAGCTCTTTCAAATGGACTTTACTTTTTAAGTCGGCTCCTTGTCAGCTTCTACGCATGCCTCGAACACACATGATCTACAAACTAACACAACTAAGACACTAACACACACCATCTCACACTAACACAACTAACACACACTACCTCACACTAACACACACTAACACAGTGACACAACTAAGTCGATAACACAGTCCAACTTGGATTTTTTCTGTATCTGAAAAGTTAGCTTCCGTTGTGAGAAGGCCTCTCTGAGCATTACTCACTCGTCTCTGTGGGGATCAAGAAAAGTCTGGACTTATCCTTTCCTTCCTTGAGAACTTCTTAGTAGTCCAAAGCCCCTCGTTGATATCACTCGAGGAAGCGATGTCGATAAAATGTTGTTCATGTCAACAATGTTTGTTGATATGAAATGTTGAAATTCGAAAGAACTCAAGTTTTTGGTTTAATCCTGTTGATTCTCTCCCAATCATTTCAATCATTTTCATCACCTCTCAATCATTTTCATTAATTATCTTTGCTCAATATCATCGTAAAACTGGTCAGTCTTTGGTTAAAACTCTTGTATCTCAGTCTTGTAAAATTTTCTGTCCTGTAAAAATCCTTCAGTCTAGGCTAACATGATACATAATAATACAGGGTTATCATAAAAGAATGGTGCGGTTTCGAACATGGTTTGAAGAAACCTAAATAACTTACAGTTGATGTTGTTTATTCATCTAATTTGTCGTCTCAGGCAGTTTTTTACATAATTTATAAATTTAAATATGTGCGCCTTTAGTCGTTCGACAAAATATCCAAACGATAATCAATTTCTCTCCAAACATTCGCTAACATTTCATTGGTTATGGTTGTCATTGCTTCATTAATCCTGTTTTTAATTGGTTCAGGTAGACTTTTTCTTGTAAATTTACATCAAAAACATTGTTTATCCACAAGAAATCACGATCTGAACCACTTTAAAACAGGATTATAGAACCAATTACAACCATAATCGAAGAAATGCTATCGAATGTTAAGAGAGAAATTTATTATCGTTTGGACATTTGTCGAGCGACTATGGGTGCACTTATTGAAAGTTATTAATCATGTAGAAAAAACTGTTTCAGACGACAAATTGGGTGAATAAAAAACATTAACTGTAAATAATTTGGTTTTTCTTTAAACAATGTTCGAAAACGCACCATTCTTTTATGATAATCCTGTATTTCAATCTTACTGTTTATTTATGATACTACAAGAATATTACAGGACCGTCTCCCATTGAATGCACTACAATCAATAGACAGAAGAAGTATTGGTAGACCGATGAAGAGATGGAAGCCGGAACAGGATTGAAAAAACCTAATCCATGACGACGAAAATGATGATGTCTCATTATTGCAATTCGTCATTTTTGGAAATCTTCAATTTGTATTAGCAAAAATGGTGGTATTTAAAGAATTTTGTCCCTGTGGACGAAGAAAAAGAATAATGAATAAAAAAGTAGGAGAAGAAGAAGAAGAAGAAGAAGAAGAAGAAGAAGAAGGAGAAGAAGAAGAAGAAGAAGAAGAAGAAGAAGAAGAAGAATGAGGAGGAGGAGGAGGAGGAGGAGGAGAAGGAGGAGGTGGAGGAGTAGGAGGAGGAGTGAGAGGAAGAGGAAGAAGAAGATGAAGAAGAAGAAGAAGAAGAAGAAGAAGAAGAAGAAGAAGAAGGATGAGTAGGAGGAGGAGGAGGAGGAGAAGGAGGAGGTGGAGGAGTAGGAGGAAGAGTGAGAGGAAGAGGAAGAAGAAGAAGAAGAAGAAGAAGAAGAAGAAGAAGAAGAAGAAGATTGACGTTTTTCATGACCATATTTATTTGTAATATTCAACAGCGTCTAGTCTCGGCCAATAGGAGTAGAGCTCAACGTTCATTAGTCAACAGCTAATGACCAATTGTAGGGCTTCACTCCCATTACATATTCTTCTCCTCTTTGTTCAAGCTTTCAGTTTACTAAAAATTGAAAATTGTGTAACAATCGAAAGTGAGTATCTCAAATTGGTTCAAATGCACCTATTATTGGCTTCGACAATATAAATTCGTTTTCAGTCGATATACGGAATTTCATACATATTTACATTTAAAGTCTCTTTTCTGTATAGGGCTACTTGTAATATAAATATAAAGAAAATAAAAAACTCAGTACCCTTTTATTGAAATATTTTATCACTACATGTTTCGGACATTTATGTCATTTTCAAGTGATATGGAATAAATAAATTTAATACTACTGGAAGATACTTATTTTGATCATATGTTAGTGTATTCATATGTTTTTATGAACTAGGACTGTAAATTTTGGATACACATATGAATACACTAACATATGATCAAAATAAGTATCTTCCAGTAGTATTAAATTTATTTACTTCATATCACTTGAAAATGGCATAAATGTCCGAAACATGTAGTGATAAAATATTTCAAAAAAAGGGTACTGAGATTTTTATTTTCTTTATATTTATATTACATTTAAAGTTTTGGACATTCTAGCAATCTAGATTCATCTTCAACCATTGGTGATTCTACGTTATTAGGCCTCACTGCAATATTGCTCTTAATTTATCAGTGTAGATTGTCAGTTGATACTTCTCCATTCTAGATCATCAACTCCTCATTATTGACTTTGTTTATATATTTTCGGTTTTATGAATAAATTTCAAATGGAATTAAATAGAGAATGCATTTATTCAAATGCTAATTAGTATATAATTATTATTTGAAGATGGCAATAAATACACTACTTGTATATATTATATTGTAATTTTGTAATAATTGAAATATAGATACTAATAAGCTGTTTGTAAGTCGGAACCGGCATTAACCTAATCCTTGTACGTAAGATGATGATGATTATTATTATTTGACGAAAATCCCAAATAAACGCTGCAAATCACCCCGAAGACTTCTGCTACTGTCAATGTCTGCAGTAGCAGAAGTCTTCGGGGTGATTTGCAGCATTTATTTGGGATTTTCGTTAAATAATAATTATAATAAATTTCAATTTAAAATCTGCAATCTTGATCCAAGTGTAGATTCTCAGTGAATGCTACTCCATTCTATATCATTAACTTCTCATTGAATCTGTGTTGTTAGTTTCATGAATGAGTTTAAAATTTATTGATGATTCAATGATTCAAATGAAATCAAATTCATTCACCAATTAACAACAGTGTTACAATAAAATAAATGAATCATTTCTTGTTGAATAATTGGCATGGCTGGGAAAAGAAATCTTGTGCTCTAGCTACGAGTTCAAACATTCCTCACTATATTTAAAATTCAAAATATATCAATGATATCATTATTCGTGAATCATAATCTACATTACAATTGCATCCATAACTTTGTACATCCTGCAATGAACCATGATAACTTGGGAAGAAATTATCAAACAATAATTAGGTTAGTAGATAGAGAACTGAGGAAATGCAAGCTGAATTTGGATCAGTTGCATGGAACAAGTCAAGGTCTGTTTATGGCAGTAGATTGGCATACTGAGTATGGTCATGATTGGAGCTACGTTTCTTAGAACACATCTATGAATAGCTCGCTGCTTTTTTTATCTTTAATTCTTATATTTTTTATCTTTAAGTTGGCTAGTATATAACTGCTGTGGTTACTATAGTGAGGTTCACGTTATAATAGCATTGGTCTTGCTGTCCTTGTCTATCATTCAACAAACAAGATGGTGCTATCCATTTCCAGCTCTGCAACGTTGCCAGATCGTTCATCAACAATGTAGAAATGTAACTAATCAACAACATTTTGAATCTCAATGAAATAATTTATTATTCAATCATTGAAATTTCCAATTTCTTGACATATAGAATATATTTGATAATTTTATCAATAATAAACATTTAAATATTGGGGCACCGAGCTTCACTCGTTATTTATTTATTGACTTTCGATAAACTGAACACAATTCTTCAAAATTATTGGGGAAGTACTAACAGGCACAGCCCAAAACTGTGTTTTTCCCCAATTTTGATTTATACACTATAAATAGTCCAGAAAGTAGGTTATGTTCCATACACTTGAATTCAGGTTCAATTTTCTGTTCAAACATTTGAAAACAAAAAAATTATAATTTAGACTATGTACAAACCAAATTGAATAACAAAATAACACTCACTAATCACTTGAAATTGTCAAATAATGATCAACTTTGAAAATTCTGATATACTCCAGTTTAGGAGGATTATCATGTCATGTTAACAAATCAGACTATGTTGATCAAATCGATTAAATTGTCTAGCTAGATAAAATTTCTCGCTGATTGATTATGATTACTCAGCTGGAAATAATTCTGTCTCTCTCCCACACAGGCACACGCATCTTCTGTTATCAAGAGACGAAATTATCATCTGTTTACAAGGATGAATTATCCTTTTAATGTCGTTCAGCGAGTTCTCCCAAGGATGAGACCTAGTGCAACGAATCTTTATATCATAAACCTACTATGTTCCAAATTTCGTGAAAATCGTTAGAGCCGTTTTCGAGATCCGTTAAACATAAATAGCCAGATATATACAGAAATTGCTCGCTTAATATAGCCTAATAGGATTACATTTGATATACTGGTATCAGCTCTATAGAAGGCATGCTCTATAGAAGACACTGGTTAAGTGAATAATATTGGGAACACTGTTCTCTTCTGTCATTATAGTGCTGACGTAATCATGTACAATAGAAATAGCAGTAGGTTAACATTTAATTTGTCCAACAAAATTTCATCCTCCTAGTTTTCATATATGGTTCATCATTCAGAGAAATAATTTTATGATATTTATAATAAATTGGTGCTTTTATTACAGTGAATCGTTAATATTTTATAGCCGATTATACTGTTTGACCCACTGAGATAACATGCAATTTTCTTGAAATAAAAATCTAGTGTGGCGCACTCACACAACTTTTCTTGCCGTTATGAAAATTGATCAACTGATGCTAGTGTTCCCGCGCAACTCAAGTCTACTTTTCTAAGATCTGAGCCAGCTGGTGACAGGACAATAGCGCTGTAGACACACGAAGTCTGCTAGTCTTCGTAGTGAATGATTTAATAGAATCAACAGTTCCCAAAAGTTTGCAATTGAATAATCTTATTTTCTCTAATTTCGAGCTTATTTTCAATTTTAGGTGAAAATGCTACTGAACATTAATTGTAGAGATTTTTATGCTCAATCTTTTCCACTTGGAATTTTTTGTTTTAATTTTATCTGAAGGCCTGATAATTGGGAATCTAAAATCACACTTTGCATTGATGGGGTGGAGCCACTGGAATTTTTACAGATATGGGACTCGTGGCAGTTGATAGAACTTATCAATGACTATTTTGGGTATAAATTTGATCAAAATCGTTGGAGCCGTTCTCGAGAAAATCGCGAAAACCCCTGTTTTTGATAACATTTTCGCCATTTCAGCCGCCATCTTGAATTGCTTTTGATCGAAATTGTTCGTGTCGGATCATTATAGTGTAAGGACCTTAAGTTCCAAATTTCAAGTCATTCCGTTAATTGGGAGATGAGATATCGTGTACACAGACGCACATACACACACACACAACAACACACAACACACACAACACACACACACAACACACACACACGACACACACACCACACACACACAACCACACACACACACACACACACCACACACACACAGAAGCCAGTCTATTGCTGTATTTCCATAAGGACTATAGTTTCAATCAGGTACTTGTGGATGAGAATACTGCGTGAGGTCTACTGTTCACAGAACTACTAGTCAATTATATTTCATTCTGCAAGTGAATATCCTCAATATACGTTCCAATAATTAAGATTAATTATTATTTCGCCAATTAAGTAATATTGTACAAAAATTATCAGGTTAGGGGCTAGAAAAGGATATCGCTATTGCTTTGTCGAATGATGGACAAGGATAGCAACACCAATGTTAATCATATAACTTCCATTATAACGTGAACCTCACTATGGGCAGATTACATCGTTTGACTGACCCAGTAAGTCAACTGGAAAGTGGGAGACACGAGAGAGTCATAGTGCATCGATCCTAGTGGTCGTTTTATTTAGTACCTGTGACGTCACACCGTGACGTACTATCAGGCTAAATGTGTCACGTGTTGTACAACTGACGTGACTGACAGTACACTACAAGTGCATTCATCATACTCCTCTCCCATACTACTCTCCTATACTCCTCTCTCAAACTCCCATACTCCTATCTTTACCACTGAGATTATAACGTGGACCTGAGATTATTATGTGTATAATATTAGAGGGAATATGAAGATAATATAGAGATATTATCTTCATATTCCCTCTAATATTATACACACTCTACACTGTGTCACGTGGTATTTTAGCACCACAAAATATTTTTGAAATGAACTATTGAGCTTTAATAGAATTATAAAATAGAAAGGAAAGATAGCCTAGTCAAAGTACCACTCAAGTAAAATCGAATGTTATTGGTGATAAAGAGTATCATATTATCTAAAGCGATAAGAGAACCAAGCAAAGTTGTAATTCAACAATAATGAGAATTCATTGACAGAAATAAAAATTATAAAGCGGCTTATTTATTATTGGCAGATCATAAAAAATAAAAGTTTGCATGTAAATTTGAGGTTAGAATTATTTGTTTTTGTTCTAAATGAATCAATCGATCTAGGATCAATCGACAGTTCTTTGAATCGATACCTAACAACAACTGTTTTGCCATTTTTGGTTATACACATCTTGTACATGAGTTTGACATTTTACTTTCCTTGCCCTATTACCATAGGTAAGGAAAGTATTGCTTTCCGAAAAAAATTAAGGTACCCCAATTTCTAAATTTCTATACGTTTCAAGGTCCCCTGAGTCAAAAAAATTGGTTTTTGGGTATTGGTCTTGGAGATAAGGATAGTCCTTATCCTTGTCTGTATGTGCGTGTGTATATGAGTGTATGTGCGTCTGTGTACACGATATCTCATGTCCCAATTAACGGAATGACTTGAAATTTGGAACTTAAGGTCCTTACAATATAAGGATCCGACACGAACAATTTTGATCAATGGAATTCAAGATGGCGGCTAAAATGTTGTCAAAAACAGGGTTTTCGGCGAGTTTCTCGGAAACGGCTCCAACGATTTTGATCAAGTTCATACCTAAAATAGTCATTGATAAGCTCTATCAATTGCCACAATTCCCATATCTGGGAAAACTCCAGGAGCTCCGCCATATCTATGCAAAGTGTGATTTTGGATTCTCAATAATCAGGCCTTCAGATACAATTAAAACAAAAAATTCCAAGTGGAAAAGATTGAGCATAAAAAATCTCTACAATTAATGTTTCGTAGCATTTCACCTAAAATTGGAAATAATCTCGAAATTCGAGTAAATGTTATTATTCAATTGCAAACTGTTGGCAACTATTGATTCTATTAAATGATTCACTATGAAGAGATAGCAGACCTCGTGTGTCTTCAGCGTTATTGTCCTGTCACCAGCTGAATCAGATCTTTGTTTTTAAGTAGACTTGAGATGCGCGTGAACACTAGCGTTAGTTGATCAATTTTCATAGCTGCAAAGAAAGTTGTGTGAGTGCGCCACATTAGATTTTTTGGTTACACTTCTGGGATTCACACATCTTGTACAAGAGTTTGACATTTTTGTTTCGGGAATCCAGTTTTAAACTCCAATATTTTGTTTTATAATTCGATTGATCTTTTAGGCTGGGACACATTACAAAAATACATATTCACATTTATACGTTATCTTCTGATTTGTAGCATCAACTGTTTTTGTAGCATCAACTGTTTTTGTAGCATCAACTGTTTTTGTAGCATCAACTAATCAACTTCAATAAAACGAAAACTGTGTCAAATGAAGGCAAAATTCATTCAATTTTCCAATTAGCAACAATTTTAACTGGAGTTTGTTACAAGGGTTTGTTGTTTGACCAAACTGACACTGTTAGCTTGTAACTAGATAACCCGCGTCAATCCGCCAATTTTCATTGATAAGTGAGAGTGAGAAAGAGAATGAGAGTGAGTGAGAGAAGTAATAGCCTGCCATCCAGTGAGGTAATTGGCGGTAACGCCAGTTATTGGACGTGGATTTCTGATGCGATATAGCCAGTGAAGTGTTGTACTCGAAATAGGCCTCTCGATTAATGTAAATGTGTTAAAGCGGTCATGCATATGTGCTTGAGTGAGAGAGTGAGATTGTAAAAGGGGGAGAGAGAGGAAGAGAGAGAAAGGGTGAAGGAGAGACTGAGTGTGAAAGTGAAAGAGAGGATTGATTGATTTAGTACTTTACTTATGTAGATTACAATATATACTGGCTTATACACTTATATACAATAGCTTACAATACAGCAAAATTATAGATGAATTTACATGATATAGACTAAGAAAATAATTATTGAACTGCATATGATATGAAAAAGCAATTTGTAATATAATAACTATAGATAATCTACATAAATTGGCGGAGCTATGGCCATATCAATGTCCATTCTTCGGAAAGGGAATTAAAATATCCTTCTCACTAACTCTCTACCAAAAAAGGGTGGAAGATTGAGACAGTGAGATATTGAATGACAGTGAGAGAGTGAGAGTTAAGGAAAGAGAGAGAGGGTGAGAGTTAAGAAGAGAGAGATTGATTGATTGATTGATTGATTATATGCCTTTATTAGGGCGGAATTAGGACTCATGGTCTTCTCTGCCACACAACCCTTAGAGAGAGTGAGTGAGAAAGTGATTAGATTAGATTAGATTTCTTTATTCATGTATGTTACAATAATTACTGGCTTATACACTAATTTACATAAAATGACGATAATGATAGTTATTCAACGAATTCTACAAAGTATAAGTAATTATCAATGAGAATAAAGATTGAATGCAATTAAAATAACGATAATATAATAATGTGATGTACTCCATAAATCGCGGTGTTTCAACAAATAATGTCGATTCTCTAAGAAGATATAAAATATCTTCAATTACACACGACGGGGTGTAATGGAATAGAGCTTCTGTATATTATAACTGTGAATATGTTTATTTGAATCTAGAATTATTGGATGAATGATAATATGGATGATATTAGAATGAGTAATAGGGAGTACATATCGCATTAATGATTCGAAATATATAAATGAAACAAATGCTATGAGGTGGGATTTAATTAAGAGTTTTAGAAATTAATTGAGTATAATGACGATTTACAATACTAAAGAACAGAAAATTTGAGATGAGATGATGAATATATATTATGTAAGATGGATGAATGAATGAATGAAGAATGGAAAGGAAGGAGATTAGAATATTTGGCATGCAGTGCTCTAGGGTTGGACAGACTCAGTCATTTTCTCTTTAAGATACTTTTTCAAGGACAAGATAAAGCCCGCTCGGCTTTCAATGCATCTAATAGAGTTGGGAAGTTTATTTCATTCACGACAAGCACTGACAAGGAACGATTTGGGATTGATAGTAGTAGTAGTAGTAGTAGTAAAGATTGATTGATTGATTGATTGATTGATTGATTAGCTGCCTTTATTAAAAACCTAGGAGGGTGAAGTTAGGGCGCAGCCGGCCCACTCTTACACTTAACCCTCCAATACAATTCTAAGTAAAACTAAAACACTATACAACAAAGATTATAAGATAAAATAAGAGAGAGAGAGAGAGAGAGAGAGAGAGAGAGAGAGAGATTCAGATTCAGATTCCTTTATTCATGTGTTTAACAAAACATAATTCAACTTACGTTCTAGCGTTAAAAATAAATACCAGTAGCGGTAAAATGACATGGTGAATCATATTAAACTAATGAGTTCTCCAATAATATTGAGCAAGAAAAGTGATGACAAATGCAAAAGTTAAGGTACTACTGTAATGTTTTCACATGAAACGGTGAAGTTTGGACCTTAAGAAGTACATTCTCAGAGAGGGTATTAAGGATACCCTCCCCTTCAGCACTTAACCGACAGAGAGAGATTGATTGATAACTTTATAGTACTCTACTAAAAGATTGAGTACTCTACTAAAAGAGAGAGAGAGAGCGTGAAAGAAAGAAAGAGAGAGTGTAATAATTAAAAGAGAGAGAGAAAGAGCAATTGAGTGAGTGAATGTGATAAGAGTGGCAAGTGATATAAAATGAGGAATACAAAAAATGAAAATGTGAGGAAGGGACAAAACTTGATACAAGACTGAAAATAGAAACAGAATTACGAGGAAGGGAAATGTGATTGGTTGGGAATTTAGAAGAGAGTACGAGGAACAAAGTTTAGAGAGAGAAAGGAGAGAGAGTGAGTGAAAGAGAGTGAAAGTGAGTGAGAAGAGAACAAAAATAAACTGTCGGTTTCCGAGAAGGGGATGTGGGTAAAGCATACATCGTGCCTTTCAATTACGGGCAACATTTTCCAGGCGACTGCGTCAGGTCCATACATAAAACAGTCACTTGTGACGTCATAGGCCTACCAATTGATACCAACCACACTACACCCCTCTCTCTCCAATCCCAAACCCCTCCGACTCACTAATACACATGTACTATATCATATCTTGCTATGAATGAAATGAGTTACCGGTTACCACATACACAGCTATTCTCCTGTTCAACTCTTACAAAAATACTCAAAATACTCATACATTCACAAAGAATATTCACACATATACACAAAATACTTGATTCACCTGTCATTACTCATACTCAATTCTCACACTAATGCAACCAGCGATTAGAAAAGAGCCCGCGGTTCAATGAATTCAGTGGAGCGTATTTTTATTTCAAGTATTTATTCATTCAGTCCAGTACACTAGTAGTTCTGTGAACAGTAGACCTCACGCAGTTTTCCCATCACAAGTATCTGATGTCACCGTTCTAGTTGATTCAGTTGAATCATAATTTACTCTTAAAAACTGTTATTTGTTTTCTTCAAGATCAAAAACTCACTTATGTTTATAAACTCAGTTCACGTTTGAGAATTTGTATCCCATATAATAATTATGATATTTACCCAGTTCCATGATAATCTCTCCATCTGATGAAAATATATCTCAACTACAGTATTTGAAATTATTTTTTCTAATCAAGAATAATATTAGTTCTCCAGCTTATTCTGTTAATTTAGTCATTTTTCATTTTATTTTCTATCACCTATTTGTTTTTCAAATGTGAGAACATTGATACTGATGGGCATCATAAGAGATATTGAAACCCTACCTTAGAGAAATAGACACGGCCAGATATTTGTGTAATACATGCAATCCACTTGTCAGCTGATTAATTATGGATAATTTCTATAGTGTGATCCTATCTTCAAAGTAGATTATTATAGTAGTATATAAAAGTATTCATACTGTCGTAAATGTTTGAAATTCAATCTAGATTCTATTCATTTTACAGGTAGGTTTCCCTGACCGGGGTCACTACTTTACTACACACAATTTGGTAAGTAATCTTGAACTCTTGATGCTCTTCACATTTTCGATCCAGGCATTGAATCAAGGTCAAAGTGATTTGGAAGCTGTTTTCAAAAGTTTCAAATTTGATTTTCAATGTTGTTAATGATTCGATAATTATCTAATTATTCAAGTTTAGTGGGGGCCAAGCCACATGAATCGTTTTGTAGACGAGTCGGCAAGGCAGGATTGGGTTAGCGTTTGGGTGTCACTGATTATCAGCCAATCGAAGAGCTCCCTGTTCTGTCGTCGATGCGTTTCAAAACACCCCATGTGGCTTGGTCCTATTTTTCGCCATAGCCGCTATTTATAATTCAGTTCGACGTCAATATTTTGATAAATTATCTTTTCTTAAATACTGTTATTATTATCTATAATATAATAAAGGAAAGAATTGGCTTATAGGATAGGAAATTTACGAATGACGCATCATCACGTCTGAACTACTGGACTGATTAATAATTTTTTTAAAAGTAACCCAACAAGTGAAGTAATATTTTATACAGAATGGATATGCATACGCAATAGAAAAATTATTACAAAAACTTGTAAAACTGGAGGAATGAGAAAAATACAGTAACAAATTTATGATAAAACAAAAATGTGTGGTGTTGTGTTTGTTGAAATTAATCTGATCGTTAAAAATGTAGATCATACCGTGGTATTCCTAAAATCTCTAGGATATTGAGAGGAATACAGTAGACTAGTGAGTATCACAGTAAACAATGATAGCTATCATATCAACTTATCTATTCTGAATAACCAAAGGTGATGTATCCAATAATTAATTTTGGATACTATTGTACTCAACATTTCCGTTTACAAGTGCTTTTTGCAACACATTATCTTTGTGGGGTTCGAGCAAATGCAATTTATTCAGAAGGTTTACCTGGTAACAATATCGAATTCCACGTAGCACTAATGATAAAATGGCGTCCCATTGAAGGATAATTATTTGATATTAAATGGGAGCGTCAATTATTACACTCAACCTGTTCATCTATGAAATTATTCGCCGGTCGGAATCTAATTTAGTTGAACGGTCAGTGAAATTCGCAAACAAGGGTTGGTTCTGTGCGTAGCTGCGTGGGAGCTTCCTGTCTGTTAGCTGGGTCCAGTGAACACTGTAATTAAAGCCCCCTCACTCCCGTTTAGTGGGTACAATCCTCCAAATAAAATTAAATGGTCCTACAATACTTGACCCGTCGAACGCAGGGTAGTAATAAAGGCGAATATGTGCGTGTTTTACAAGGTATTGTAATGTAACAGAAACGGTTTTCGTTTCATGGAGTAATGTAGAGTGGATAGAGCCAACCTATCTTTATTGGGGTGAAAAGTTATCACCAAAAGATCAAAATAATTACGAATTACTAAGGTGTCAACTTGGAAAAGCAGTTCAATTGAATGTTTATGGAGTTAGAGAGTTGATATACTTCATGAAAAAATCCTTAAAAAGCAGTGGATAAAGTCACTCCAAAGTGATATTCTCTGCAATATAATCGAACAATAATTATTAATTCATTACTAGCGGGTGACCCGTGCCCCGTAGGAATGAAGATGCGAAATTTCAAGTTGATCAGTCCAATAGTTCAGACGTGATGATGCGTCATTCGTGAATTACCTTTCCTGTGTGTGTATTAGCCAATTCTTTCCTTAATTATAGATAATAATTACAGTAATTTAAGAAAAGATAATTTATCGAAATATTAACGTCGAACTGGATAATGAATAGCAGCTACGGCGAAAAAATAGGGCCAAGCACATGAGGTGTTTTTCAAACGCATCGACAGGAC